>NW_016108052.1:853483-854623 GCF_001604975.1 Cebus imitator
AGAGGGATTCCACTTCAAGGTCTGAAAGTAGGACTTTTATCTTAAAAACAACCACGACAAACAAAAGCTATCATATAGGATGGATAAGAAGATGCTTAAACAGTTTTGTATGGATCTTGTTGGTGCTGAACTATGGCATGAGCTTTATAGATTGTAAAATAGAGATAGTTGGAGCTAAAGCACAGAACTAAAAATTTTTTTTTCCTCCAGCTATATTAAAGTATGATTGACAGATAAAAATTGTATATATTTAGGGTATATAATATGATATTCTGATACATGAACTAAAAATGTTTAAACTTTATTTGCTGTTAAATTCTGTGAAGTTTTAGTTATCTAAAATAAACATACACAAATATGAAAAAAATAAAATTCTATGTTTTTGATGAGCGCTAACCTTCTAATGTTGCCTTCTAAGCAAATTGAAAGCTGCATTCTACTGAATGAGGAAGAGAACAAATACTTGGCTGAATGAAGTACTGCAAAAGACTCGCATGCACTTTGAAGAAAGACTTAAGTCACTGTCATATGATATCCATTCTTTTTACATTTTTCTTAAATAGATGACAAAATACCTACACAGAGTGATATTTCGGTTAATATAATAAATGTATTTTCCAGAATGACATTCAGCTAAATATGCCTGTATGTGATTTACTCCATAGGTACTTGATGAACACATTATTGTCAGATTGGGTACAGATGCTAAACACTATGTCAAGGTCATTCCTAGTCATTTATATTTCTTAGGGTAAAAGTGAAGTGATTTGAACTATAAAAAGACCTTTGAAATAATTTATCAATGTATTAGATAAACCCAGTTTCAGAATGATTAAGAAAAACATTTGCCTGCATTCCCTGAAAGAGTATAAATATTGGGTCCTGGTGACTTGAACTGACTCTTCCAAATTATAGAAATTTATCAATGTATCAGATAAACTCAGTTTCAGAACGATCGAGGAAAAATATTCGGCCAAATAATGTGGCAGATTAACAGAGGTACGATTTCTAGCCCAAGGGCTGAAAATGGACTTAGAGTAACTGTCTTTAAACTGAACTCACAGAATGCAAAAGTGGCAAGTTCAGAAATAAAACACAGAACAGAACTTTAAGTCCATTTTAAACCCCCAGGCTAGAAAT
>NW_016108052.1:857213-865413 GCF_001604975.1 Cebus imitator
TGCCAGCCTCCCCTGCTCCTGCCTGCCCACCCCACCTGAGGGCTCTACTCACCATCCTTGTCAGCAGCACCAAGCTCCTGGGGGGCTGGGGCCCCTGGAGTGGAATCATTAGCAGGGTGCTGGACCTCGTGGTCGATCATAAGCTGCATCACTGGGCCCTGCAGCTCCAGCAGCTTCACCTGGAGATAGGGGTGCTCAGATGCCACGCCGGTGCCGGCACCCACGCTCACGCCCACCCCCATCCCCCTCACCCCCGCAGAGATGTTGTACACCTTACCTTCATCCCCTCCTCGGCCTCGGACAGCATGCTAACATCATTCTTCTTCTGGTGCTGGGTCTTGGCCACTGCTGTCTGATGGTCATTTGGTTTGATGGACTTTCCTGCGGGAGGACAGGCTCAGACACTGGGGCCCCTCCCACCACCCTGCAGCTCCCCTGCCCTGCCCTGGCCTCCTGCTCACTTATCATGTCTCTCTCTCCAGAGAGCTGGATGAGTCCGAGTTCTAGTTTTTCCACCCGCTCCTTCAGGTCCGCATTTTCCTTCACGACGGCCATGAACTCATTCTGGAGCCAAAATAATGGGGTCACATCTCCGCAGCGACCAGCCACACCCCCACCCTTCTTGGCCCCTGCCAGGACTCACTCACCTGCAGCTTGTCGATGGCGCCCTGCAGGGCCCGCTGGGTCTCCCCACACCCACGGTCGCTCCTAGTCCCTGTGGCTGCGGCCGCTGCCTCTGGCTCCCTCAGGGCCGAGGCCACCAGGTGAGCCTGGAGCTGGCTGCACCCCTGTTGTTTCTGGAGCTGCTCACAGAGCCGTGCCTGCTCCTCCTGGACACCGGCTCCAGCAGCGTTCAGAAATGGCACCTGAAGGCAAGAGGGGAGCGTTCTTGTAGGGGTATACACAGGACAGACGGGGCAGGGAAGTGGAGCGCAGCGCCTTCCCTTGGGGCCTCAGATAGTGCACCTCTCAGTCACGATGGTGTCTGAACACTGGCTCCCAGAAGGGGTGAGGGTCCAGAGTAATCAGAAGGCAGAGAAACCAAGAGCGTAAGGGGGTCTGGGAGGGACCACAGGGGAAGGTGGCCTGCCCAGGCACCTGGCCCCTGGCTCCAGCCTGAGAGACTGCCTCCCTTGCCTAGAACCCCATGCCTCCTTCCCCAGCCTCAAATCTCACGTCCTTCCTTCCACCATTTAAGCTGTAGGCCACAGACTGGTGAAAAAGCAGAGGGAGCCGACCACCATCTGCCAAGTGTGCTACATGCCTAATGCTTTCCACGCATCATCTCATTTAATCCTCAGCACCCACGCAAGGAAAACGCTAATTTCCTTTGGAAGTTAAAGAAACAGAGACTGAGGGATGCAAAGTAGTCGAATGGTGACCAGTGGGACCGAGGCCGGAATCCAGTTTGGATCTAAGGAGACTTTCATTTTGTTTTGCTTTGATTTGTTTTGTTTTGAGACAGAGTGTCACTCTGTGGCCCAGGCTGGAGAGTCGTGGTGCAAACTCAGCTCACCACAACCTCCAGCTCCCAGGCTCAAGCGATGCTCATGCCTCAGCCCCCTGAGTAGCTGGGATTACTGGTGTGCACCACCATGCCCAGCTTTGTTCTTGTGGTTGTTGCTGTAATTTTAGTAGAGATGAGGTTTTGCCATGTTGGCCAGGCTGGTCTCAAACTCCTGATCTTAAGTGATTCTCCTGCCTCAGCCTCCCAAGGTGCTGGGATCACAGGTGTGAGCCACCATACCCAGTATAAAGAGCCCCTCACACCACTGTCTCTTGCCCTGTGACTGGGGGGCTCCATGCCTGTAGCTGGGATGATGATGTCCAGACCTGGGAGGAGCCCAGGGCTACCCGCTTCTAAAAGTCAGAGCGCAGGAAGCAAGAAACAGTCACAGGACTGCCCTGGAGGGTGTGGGGTCACCTGCCCCCAGGGTGGAGCTGCCTGTGGCCTTGCACCTCCCCTCCCCAGAGGCCGGTGCCTGCCTCCCAGCCCTCCTGGATGGGGCAGGGGTTACCGTCTCCTGTTCGCCAAGCTTCTCCTGCAGCTCCTTTCCTTCCTGCTCCAAATGCAGTGCGCTCCTGTTCTGGTTCTTCTGGACAGAGAGAAGCAATCAGCGGCCACCCACTGCAGCTGGAGACCCCAAAACTTGGTGTCGCCTCCCATGGCACCGGGAAGGGTGGAGGCAGGTTAGACAAATTGTCTCCTTTCTCCCACAGCCATCAGAGCAGGGCTGTGCTCACAGGTGCCTTTAGAAGCCTCATTTCATATGCTCCCCCATTTTACAGGTGGGAAAACAGAGTTCCGGAGGGCTGGGGAGGAGAGCAGGGTCCCCAGGTGGGCAACACTCCTACTGCTCCTGGAGCCCCTCCTGCTCAAGAAGCCTCTCCTCCTGTTCTCTCAGCCTCACCTCCTGCTCCCGGAGCCGCATTTTCACCTCCTGCAGTCTCTGCTGTTCCCGCAGCTCTTCTCTCAGGTACTTGGTTTCAGTCTTTAGGCTCTTCTCCAAGTCAGAGTGCCCTGCTGGGTGCTTTGGGATTGGGGGTTCAGCTGAGAAAGGAAGCAGACAATAAGGACCTCTGGATTCTCGAAACAAAAAACTCTTCTGGGTGCACAGCTCCTCTCAGGCTCCCCAAACCTGGCCTCACTGCTAATGATTCCTTGCCCCCAAATGGTAGCCAGTCTTCCAAGCCACTTTCACATACAGAGCACTGTGGGTGGCTGGCAACGGGCATTCCTCCCTCTGCTGATGGAGACACTGAGGCTCATGGAGATTACGAGACTTGCCGTCTCCTGGCACAGACCTCTTTCCCTCTGCCTCAAAGCCCTTCCAGCCACCCACCTCCCTGGGGCACTCTAAGCCACCCCCACAGCCCTCTGATGCCAGTCCTGCTCCCGGGTCACGCCAGCCCCATCTTACCCAGATGGTTTTGTAGGTGGGCAAGGCTCCCCTTCAGCTCATCGATTTTAATTGCATCCTGCCTTTTCTCCATTTTGAATATTTCAATCTGCCCAAAGCACAGGGGGAAAGGGCCCTGGAGAGAGGGGCTGGTGGCTGAACAGGCTACCATCTCCCTCTCAGCCCACAGCTCCACAAAGCCCAGTCCCGTGACCACCCCTGGCTGGGCTATTCTCTTTTTACAGATGCCCAGGAAGATCCAGTGAGCCATCTAAGGCGGGGGGCTGAAGGGTCAGCTCTCACTTCTCCTGCCATTTTCAGCAATTGCTGCTGCCACCGCGCCCTCTCTGTTTTGAGCTGTTGAGCGTACGCGTCTCTTTCTAGCTGAGCTTTCTTAAGACACTCCATCACCTGTAAGAATGGACCCAGAAGTTAGGAAGTGCTGTCACTGGTCCTCACCTGCTCCTGGCCACCTGGGATCACCTTCCTTCCACATCCCTCCCACTGCAAAGTCTTACCTCTGCCACCTGTGCTCTTAGCAGTTCCCGCTCCTGTAGAAACTGCTGTAACTGATGCTCAAGGACTGCTCCACAGCGGCTCGAGGGCTGGAGGGTGGAGAGGGAGAAGCTTCAATCTGGAGAGCCTGGGCCATTCCACACAGTGCCCCTTAAAAGGCCTAGGGCTGGGCTTCATACACAACTCAGACAGTAAAGATCAAGGCATTTCCAATCCTGTGGTCTGGATTTTAAAAGAACTCAGTAAAGTTGGAAGCACAGGGAAAGAGGTCACACTGCTGGCTAACAGAGGCCCAGAGAGATCAGATCATAGTCTATTGTTATTCCTGTTGTTACTACACTATTGGAACCTTTATTGAGTGTGTCACCAGGTAGTGTGGTAACAATCCCATTTAACCTCACAGCCACCATGTGAAGCAGTTGCTACCATTACCTCTATTGAGTAGATGGAAAACATGGAGCATTAGAGGTTAGGTGGTTGCCTAAGATCACTTAGACAGAGCTGGGATTTGAACAACCAGGCCCATCTGATCCTCTAAGTCCATTTTTTTTCCTGCTGGGGGTGGGAGCACAGGGAGGAAGGGAGAAATGAATTTTTTCTTCACTTTTTGAAAAAATGATACATTCTTATAGTCCAAAACTGAGAAGGTACAGAAGGGAAGTATCTCCCAGCCACCTGTGCTCTCTCCTGAGTTTTTTACAAATCCTTGCAGACATGTTTTATGTATATTATCACAGTACACACACACACACACACACACACAGACACACACACACACACGTTTCCTCTCTCTACACAAATGGTGACATACTAAAGCTACTCTTCTGTACCTTCAGAGTCCAAGTACCCAGTCCCCCACCTAGGACTTGGCCAAGGCCACAGCCAAGTAAGGCCAGGGAGGGAATTTGGCCTCTGAGCTCTGCGTCTAGTGCTGGCTCCCCATAACACCCTTCAACTCACTCACAGCAGCCCCAAGGGGAAACTGGAGCCCAGGATTGGCAGCGTGGAATCAGGGGGTCCCACTGGACTCTTACCAATAAGTCGATGGTGTTATTCAGTTCACTGGTTGTCACGGAGCTCGAGTCCAGGGCTATTTGTAGTTGGTGTGCGCTCTGAGGCACATGCAGAGAGGAGGAGTTGGGGGAGGATCGGGGGAGAGGTAGAGAGAACAATCATTAGGGTTGGGGTGAGTGGGGGCTGTCTCGGCTGGTGGAGGGGCACCCAGCCGCCACTGTGGGAGGAGGGTGGAGGGCTGGCCTGCAGGGTCACTGTACCTCAGCTCAGGGCTTCTTACCTCTGGACCATTCATGGTGGCACATGGCGCAGGGCCCTCCTTGGGACCACCTGCTGCTGACTACAAGAGATGAGAGTGCACATGGAGATGTTGTGTCCCCTTAGTGTCCAAGCCTCTGACTTCCTTTCCTCCCCATCAGCTGGCAGCACTTCCTGTTCTGCCTCTCGGACCCTTTGTCCCATAACTCCTCTGTGCCAGCTCCTCTCATGGTTCTTATCTCCCACCATCCCACCCTGGGGCCCTTTCAGTGACTCTTAAAGGGACAGCCTGACAGCAAATGGCTGTTCTCATTGGGCTGGCTTCCCCTTGAGACTGGCGATGAGGAAAACCAAACAGCAAGGACCCTTTCCTGGGTGTCCTGGGTGTTTACAGCAGGCCATGTACTAGGGATTAACAAAAACACAACAGCAATAACGAATCTCATTGCACCCTCACAAATGGAAGTCAGACAATACACCTGTATTTTACAGATGAGAAAGGAGAGGCCCAAAAACTCAAGGAATTGCCCTAAATCATATCCCTAGCAGATGGAGAGGCAGGATTCAAACCCAGAATTCCTAACCAGTACCCAGAAGTTCTTCCACAACCTTAACAATTCCCCTCTACTGCCCCTTGGGCCCCTTTTCCCCAGAACCCTGGCAGGCTAAGACTCACATGGCATGGTGACTGGCAACCATCAGAAGTGCCTGTCTCAGGGCTATTGTTGTTTCTTTTGTTTCTCCGTCTCACTCGTGTTGGAACAGCAGGGCTGTTTCTTTGTTGAAATTCTTTTAACTGTGAGAAATAGAGCAGTAATACCCATGAGAACTACAAACCCCTACAGTCACAACCTACATTACAGTTTTTACAAAATGCTGTTACACAACATCTGATTTAATGCCACCAACAACTCTATAAGGTGTTGTCACAATCACTAAGTGACCGAGAGAGACTGATATCATAGCAAAAACAAAAAGAAAAAAAGAAAAATAAGAAAAAGCAATAGTAGACCTTAAACTAACTCCTCTGACTCCAAGCTCTGGGGTTTTGCCATGAATCAGCAACTGCCAGAGACCAGAACCACAGGCAGAGGTAGAAAAGCCAACGTGAAGTAGACAGGAACTGTACGCCGTGTGGTTTAGAGTCATACAGCCTCACACGTCTGTTAGTGTTAAGAAGAGCACCAGCACCTCTCACACTTTTATATCAGTGTGTCCTCATGGCAGAAGGCAGCCTTTCTGTCAAATCTGGGAATTCATCAGAAAGAGGACAACCCAAGTCTCATTTCAGAGAGAAGTCTGGTATACACTTAGAAACCAATGTGACTGTCATCCATAAGTACAATAATGTTTTTGCTCTCTCAAGAGACTCAAGGGAAACTGATGCTTCTGAAAGATGTCCCATGTTTATCCCGTGGCATTCAAAGTAGCCCAGGTTGAGATGATATGAGGAAGATTCAAGCTGTCAGTTTCAGTTTCCCAAGATCTGTTCCACAGAAGATGAGCAGATCTCACTCCAGAGGCCACTGACTGAAGGGCAGTATGGTCCCAGAACCATGGAGAATTTGAAGATGAGGTGGAGAACTCAGAAAGAAACGTGAAAGTCTCTCTGGAGAGTAGAAGCCTGAGAGAAAACCAAACCAAACCCATTCCCCCACTGCCACCCAGAGACACTGTCAATGTTTTGAGCTCATGGAGGAAGTGTAGGCTTTGTCTACACTTTTCAATGTCTATGTTAATGTCAATGTCTATGTTAAGGGAGTGGGGCAGCCTGAAACCTCTTGCTCCTAGGTCCCATAGTCCCCATTCCCCTTCCAGTTTGAAATTTGTGCAAGGACCAGAGGAGCCAGAAATGGGATGAGAATGCTTAGGGAACTGAGTCCTAAGATCGAAGGCCGGTGTTGTAGCAGGACTGATGGTTCCTAGGGAGACCGTGACATCACTACATTCCACTCCTCCTGGGGGAGGGGACCACATCAAGGAGATGCCTGAGTCACTGCTCCATGATCGGGGAGGGGGATGAAGGGCTGGGACCCAGGTCCTTGGAGACGCCAGCCCAAAGAGCACAGGGAAGTCGCACTGGGGGTGCAGAAGGGGAGGGCAGAGTCTGCAGCAGGCAGCCCCAGGAGTCACCAGCCCAAAGTCACCCAGAAATGACTGGTGAAGGTGTGGGCTGGGAGACCCAGGTCCTTAGAGACATGAGCCCACAGGGCACAGGGAGTTCAGACATGGGGAAGTAAAAGGTGAGGCCCAAGTAGGGAGTGGGGAGCCTCAGGAGTTACACATCCAAAGTCACCCTGGGGTGATTGGCAAGGGTAGGGGCTGGGCTCATTGCTGAAGGGGTGGGGCTGACTGACAAGACGTTGGTAGGGGGAGCCCAGAGACGCCAAGTTTGGGGGCCCACCCAGTCTGGTGTGTCTCAGAAGTGTTATGGACTCTGGCAGCGGTCTTGCCATCGGAGGGGATCTGTGTACGTTACCTTTTTCCTAGCCGAGGTTAATTTCATCTTGCGAATTTCTTCTGACATCGCCATGGTGGGTGGGGGAGGTTGGTGGGGTTGGGGAGGGAGGGCGGGTTGGGGCCACATCAGCACAATTCAAGGGAGCACTGGTAAGCAGCTCCACTCTCCTACAAGGCAGCTGTGTTGACTGAGCCAGAGGAGGCGTAACCAGGGCACCACTAGAATTTAGAATAGGGGCGTGGCCTTCATGCTCCAATCCGATTGGTCAATGAAAAAGATGAAACGGAAAGGAGGCGTGGCCAGGCAGCAAGTCCAGAGAGACCTGTGGCATCCCAATAAAAGCTGCCCCTGCAACTCCTGTCCCCGCCCACTCTGAGAGGGGAGGGGCCACCCGCTCCGGGAGAGGGGAGGGGCCGGCTTTTGCTTTTAAACTTTTAAACCTACCAGAGCATGCAGCCCAGTGTTTGGGGAGGTGACTGTACGGGGAGATTACAGTGTGGGAAACTATCCTGCCTAGGCCAAGGCCTCATGGAGCCCACGGTTCCCTAGGGCCAGGAGAGCACTGGAGCTCACCCTGACACCCATTGGAAACCTGAAATCCACACCTGCAGGAGATCAAGAAGGGGGGTTCAGCCTCCAATGCACATGCAGCCAGGTGAGACAGGTAAAGCTGGGCACTAAGCAGATCTCCTTCCTGATCTTCCTCTCCTGCCTCCTCCAAGCAGAGGAGTAGTGACAGCTACCCATCAGCCCATTGGCTAGATTGAGGTCACTGAATCTGGGTCCCAGCAGGCTAGTGTAACCCCTGACTGTACCAGGCCTGGCCCAAGGCAGTCATGTCTCTGGTGAGAACCTGGTAGACAGATGTGATGTTCCCAATGGCTCTATAAACCTCTTGTTGAGAATAATCAAGGAAATGGGCAAGACCATCATGCTCAGCCAGGAACCTGTCAGGGCCAGACAGAAGTCAGTTTGGTTCCAGGCCTGGGTCTGGAAGGGTGGTGGACTGGGGGCAGCCACAGTGAAGGGGAATGGATGGCCATGGGCTGCG
>NW_016108052.1:868233-870653 GCF_001604975.1 Cebus imitator
AAGGCATCCGAGTTCCAGGCCAGGACTGGAGCCACACTCCCCTTGGGGACAGGGGACACAGTCCACACAGACTTCACCTGTGCTTTGGGCAAAGGCAGCTGCACAAATGAACAGGAGGGGCCCCGCTGGAGAGTTGGAATGGGCCTGGACTACTCACACCTGCCTCTGTGACAGTTCGGTCCCAGCCTCCAGTCAGACTCCTGAGAAGAAATCTCACTCAGCCAGGGAGTGAGGGGCATGGACTGCCAGCTCCCTGGAGTCTGTAGCCCCTCCCACGCAAGTGAGCTCCAGAAAAAAAAGATGCAGAAACAGCTGGCCCGGGTGGCTCACGCCTTTAAACCAGCACTTTGGGAAGCTGAGGTGGGTGGATCATGAGTTCAGGAGTTCGAGACCAGCTTGACCAACATGGTGAAACCCCGTCTCAACTTAAAAATATAAAAATTAGCCAGGCCTGGTGTCGTGCACCTGTAATCCCAGCTACTTGTGAGGCTGACGCAGAATTGCTTGAACCTGGGAGGCAGACGTTGCAGTGAGCCAAGTGCCCTCCAGCCTGGGTGCCAGAGTGAGACTCTTGCCTCAATCATAATAATAATAATAATAATTATGATGCACAAACACCAGGTGCTCCTCCCAGCTGCCCGCTGCTTCTTGGTGTGGCCTCAGGGAACCCGGATGAGTCAAGGTGGGGCTGCCAGCAGCTGGGGGCAGGGGGAAAGCTGTGTCCCCAAGGTGGATGCCCAGCAGGGACATGCAGGTGTGGGGAGTGCTGGGTCCTCAGGGCTGAGCCCTTTCTGTCCAGGGGGCCTTGGTGAAATGCCTGCTGCTGAGCTCAGCCCAAGAAGTCAGAGCCTGGCGGCAAGTAGCCTCTCTGCTTGTGAAGACAGTCCTGGGGTCGTTACCCCACTGCCCAGCCTCAAGCATCCAGGCTGTGGAAGGGCCAGCATTCAGAAAGAAGGGAACTGTGTGTGTGGCGTCCCTGGCAGTCAGGAGCCTTGGTGGACAGAGCCCCCTATGAGGGTGCAAGCCCCCTTCTCACTCCACAGCAATGCTGTGAGAAGGAATTGCAGGGTTTTGGGGTGTGGACTCTCCCCACCCCACCCATGGGACACTCTGGGTTAATTAAGTGCTGACTTTGGTCTCCCCTCCCCCACATGCTCCTTAGGGCATGATGGGTCCCCACGTCCAACCCCAGGAGTCCCTCTCTCCTGGGCCTCAGCCCATGCAATACCCTTTGCCCTGGAGACTTCTTGAGGCCCCCACCTGGGACCCAGCCAGTAGACAGGAGGCCACCTGGGACCCTCAGAAGTCTTTGTGGGAGGGGTGGGGGCTCCATGGAGCCCACAGAGAACTCTTAGGGGTGTGGGAGTGACCTTATCTCCTGCCAGTAGGAGGTGGAGAGCCCAAGATACACTCCCCCCAGGGAGGCTGCTCCTCCATTCAAAACAGTTGCCAAAATGTAGGTGCCTCCTTCCCTGACCCGTACTGAGGCAACCAGGCTCTCAGACAGGGCACGTGCCCAGGGAGCAGGCTCAGATCATCCTGGAGAAACAGCTCTGTTGATCCTCCCTGCCAAGCTCCAACCTCACTCAGCACCCAGGCCAGGGTCCTGGAGAAAAGCCCACCACCGCAGCACCACCCCTGCCTTAGGCAGTGGGAAAGGAACAGCTCTGTGTCTCCGTTCCCGCTTTCACCTTTCAGGGGCGTCTGGATGGCCGATGGGAAAGACCAGAAAGAGCCCGATTCTGCCCAATTGTGGCCGGCATCTGGATGCTCCGGGAGGGCTGGATCGGGCCTCGCGGAGGGTTCTTCCACCTCCCACCTTCCCTACCTGAGGCTTGGGGCTCCCCAGAAGCTACAACCCAACCTGGGGCAGCCCAAAGTCTCCAGTGGAGGGGAAGGTGAACGGATCGGTCTCTAACCCCTTTCCCCTACCCGCCCTGAGCACGATTCTGGTGCCTGGGGCCCACAGCCGACTTGGCTTTGAGACTGCAGCGGCTCCCGACCTGGCCGGCTTCCGGGTGTCCCCAGGCCCCTCCCAGCGAGCTGAGACGCACGTGCATCCAGCAGGCTGACACACAGGCCGCCGCCACGCATGCAAACCCGTGCCTGCAGGTCCGTGCATGGCCCACATCTGCACACACGCCATTCCAGAACCGCGCTCTCCCCTCGCTCGGCGCCGGCACACGTGTGCAGGCAGGAAAGCCCGGGCACCCAGCCGGCCCCACACCGACGCCCGCAGACCGGCGGGAGGTCCCGGAGCAGGGGCGGCCTGGCCGCGGGGTCCTGGCAGCTTCCGCCTCAGGGCGATCCCGCCAGCCTGGGCTGAGGCCGGAGGGTGAGTCAAGACCTCCGCCTTTCCAAGTGCTGGGACAGCCCTGAGCCGTTGTGCCTCCCGTTTCTTTTTTTTGAATTTGCTCTGT
>NW_016108052.1:876968-878393 GCF_001604975.1 Cebus imitator
CCAAAGTGCTAGGATTATAGGCATCAGCCACCACGCCGGCCCCTGTTAAGTCTTTAAAAGGATATTCAGATACTTCCTCTGACCTCCTCAAAGTCAATAGTCTTCTGATACCATGGACCAGAGCATTACTCTCAAGGGTAGGATTTTTTAAAATTTTATTTTGCCTCAAGAATTCAAAGCAGCTCACCAAGTGCTGTCCCTGCTGTGCCTCTCTCTTAGTGGTAGGAAAGGCAAAAGATTCCTTTGGCTAGGATGTCTCAACGTACTCCTAGATCTTTGGGCCTCTAAAATATTCCCTAACATGGCAGGCTTCCAGAACTTTGTAGGGCTTAGCTCTCATCTTTCAGCATGAAGTATTTCAAAGCAGCATACTTGCTCCTTCCTAAAAACCAAGTCTAATTATTATTCTGTCATTAATACAATGGATGATGTTCTGTAGAATGTCAAGATGATCAAGGTCACTGCAGACTATACTGTAACAGAAATGAGGAGCATTTAACAAATTCTTGGGACCAGGTGGTAAATGATAAAGAGAATGCATTCAATCAAAACAATAGTCTTTGGCACTCAGTGTGAGACTATTGCAAAAATAGCTTGCATTCACAAAAGAAAGAAGTGCACATTCACTATCAGTATGAAGCATTTTGCTAAAGCAACCAGCTTACTGACTTCATGTGGCTTTGGTTTCTTTCAGCATGGTGGTCTCCGCGTTGGTTATCTTCTTACACGGTAGCTCAATCCCACAGAGGCAACTATCCCCAGGAACAAGGCAGAAGCTGCATCACCTTTCTGTCGGCTGTGAGGATCACAGAGCATCCCTTCTGGGCATTACTGGTCAAAGCAAGTAAAGTCCAGCTCAGATTCACAGGGATTGAAATTAGATTTCAGCTGAACGTAGTGGCTCACACCTGTAATCCCAGCACTTTGAGAGGCCAGGGTGGATCACTTGAGGTCACGAGTTTGAAACCAGCCTGACCAACATGGTGAAACCCCATCTCTACTAAAAATACAAAAAATTAGCCGGGCATGGTGGCAGGCACCTGCAATCCCAGCTACTTGGGAGGCCGAGGTAAAAGAATCGCTTGAGACTGGGAGGCAGAAGTCGCAGTGAGCCGAGATCGTACCACTGCACTCCAGCCTGGGCAACAGAGTGAAGCTCGGTCTCAATTGAAAAAAAAAATTAGATTTCATTTCTTGGTAGAGGAATGACAAGTTTGCATTGTACAAGAGCAACTGGGATGAGAGATATTGATATTGTTGCAGCCTTCTTTAGAAAATACAATCTGTCCCATCTCTCACAGCAAAAACTGTGCTGTCCTGCTCAGGCCATGCTGAGACTTGTTCCTAGTTTTTGGAATAGAGGCAATGAGGACAGGCAGGAGTAGACCCTGGAGTAATCTCGGGGGTGTCTGCTCAGAGGAGGAC
>NW_016108052.1:880528-881996 GCF_001604975.1 Cebus imitator
CATACTGATGTCACCTGGGATCCCTCTGCGTTCTCTGTGTAGACCAGCTGAATTCCAGCATGCATTCTTTCACAAAACCAGCATGCTGTTGGAAGATACAAGAGAGCTAGAAGTGCCTGGGGATTTATGTCCCTTCCCTCCTGTCACAGCCCTTAGCCAATGATTGATGAGGGTGGGGACAGACATACTCCAGCTCTTTTGCCCTCTTACTGGGATGACTCTGAGGTGTGACATGCGATGTTCCCCAAGCCCTCTGCAGGAATGAATCGAAATTGCCTACCATGGGACTTGGCTCGGTTGTACCCTTATGTGGCCTCTTCCTACTCCTGCTTCCTCACTTCTCTTTTCCCGGGAATATTTCCTAATAAGTCACTTTCATGTGCATTTTCCTCTAGCGCAGCACTGCTTTACGATACTTTGTTTCAGTGATGTAGGGGTGTGTGTGTGTGTGTGTGTGTGTGCGCGTGAGCGCACGCGCGTGCGTGTGTCTGCGTGTCTGTGTGTGCACGTGCATGCACTGGGTTATCATTTAACATAAATTTCTTATCATGAAGCCAGTTTGAAAGCCACTGTTCTATACCACATTACTTGCCGATTTGTGTTTAGTTCACTGGGCTGAAAATTTCCCTTGATGTCCCAAAATAAGAACTGTAGATCAGATTCCAAATCTTACTGTTTGTTTGAGCATAGTCACTTAAAATACATTAAATAAAAATGTAGGTTGGGTGTAGTGGCTCACACCTGTAATCCCAGCACTTCGAAAGACTGAGACAGGTGGATCACTTGAGGTCAGGAGTTTCAGACCAGGCTGGCCAATATGGTGAAATCCTGCCACTACTAAAAATATATATATATACACAAAACAATTAGCCAGGTATGGTGGCATGCACCTGTAGTCCCAGCTACTCAGGAGGCTGAGGTAGGAGGAACGCTTGAACCTGGGAGGCGGAGATAGCAGTGAGCTGAGATTGCACCACTACACTCCAGCCTGGGTGACAGAGTGAGACTTTGTCTCAAAACAAACAAACAAACAAAAGTATTAGTTATGACTCTAAAGAATGAGTCAACTTTGACACCACTGGCTGGTCTGGTCTTTGACTTTTGGGCAGCCAACCCTGCTAAATAGTTTTCAAAGTCCAGGCATCCCTTTAAGGTTGATAAATGTGGCATAAAGGTCGTGAGAGTTGATTGTAAATTTTTTGCACAGTAGCAGAAACAAGAAGACCAAGTTTGCTTTGTAGCAGAGCCAGAAGGTGTGCCTGAGCACAGGGCAGGACAGTCAGCCCAGGACTCTGGCCCTTGGCTTGGCTTGGGTAGAGACAGGTGAGGTGTACAGAATTGCCCTGCATTCGCCCCCAAAGACAAGGTAGTTAAGAGAAGGGAAGAGAACACACCGCATACTCACTAACAACCAGTGAGACCTAGCAAAGAGGTCACACAGATTTCTGTCTGTCAGGTTTGTGGGGAT
>NW_016108053.1:0-16019 GCF_001604975.1 Cebus imitator
TCATAAATATTCATTTTTTCAAATCTAACACCTAACTTTAAAATCTTTTCGTACTTCACACTGAACCAGAAACAGACCTAACTTATTTCATTGTTTTTTTCTGTTTTGCACATCATTTGGCCAGATGATGGCATATAGGTAATAATTGATTTCCTTTATTTTTCCTTTAAGGAAAAGTTGTTATGTCCATCAGGCTCTAGCAAAAAAAAAAAAAATCAATTTTCTTTTTTGTTCTTGCCTCATTTGATACAGATAGCTAATACGAAAACACAGTTTTTCTCCTTCATTACCTTCCAGGTATCAGGTGTCATAATTCTTCAAGTTACAAATAATTTTAAAAAACATAAAAAAAATTTCTCATCTGTGCTCAGACAGAATCCATTTGAGAAGAAAATTTTTCACCTTTCACCATAGCAATCAATATACACTCCATTCTCATAATGCCACACTTTCAAAATGAATTTAAAGGCATAAAAATAAATGTTGTAAAATCAATTAGCATAATCTTTTGAGACTTTTTATCAAAACACAATTGTACATTGTTAAATTTTATGAAGAACATGAATTTTTTAAAACTCCGTATTCTCAAGGTACATTTGGGGTGATGCTACATAGTAGGGCAGAAAGACTCTGCATGAAATTCAATGCCTTCTTTGCGGAGTTTTTAGCATTTCTGTGTTCAGTACTTTAATAGAAGACTACAATAACCAAAGAAAGGTGAAAATCACTCAAAATCCAAATCATCTAGGAAAGAAAGTTTGAGTCATTTGAACGGGAAAGAACCTTAGCCAGCTGACATGCTGGCTGAGTGCAAACGTAACATTTAATGGTGGTCTGCAGCAGTTATGCATCTTTTCTTTCCTGGTCCTTCTGTGTTTTTGTATATAGCCTAATTGGTGTCTGTCTGTGTGTATGCATATACAGTATTTTTATATATTAACTTGTTTCATGTGTCCTTTCTTATTTCCTGTGTTATTAATGATATTTAGTCATATAATTTACTCTTTAGAGTACAGAATGTTTATATAGGCCTTGACAAAATTTAAAGAATACATAACATCTCCCAGAGAAGGATAATATGGCTATTAATCAGAAATGGATAATTAATCAGAAATGGCTTTTGAGAAATTTGTTACCTCTTTGTGGGGATAAACAAGAGAATCTTGGTTTGAAAAAAATAGCGTTGTTTGTTATTGTGTGAAATTTAACAATGTGTGGGAGGGTAAATGTGTTTCAATGCCTGATAGCTATGAGGTGGACTTTGCCAGTTTTTAAGCTATTGTTTCTAGCCCCAAAGATGTCTTACTATATTCCACTTTGGGATTCTGGGGTTGAGAGTATGTGAGCTGCATTTCTCCTTTGCTGGCTGAATCCCTGACAGATACCACATATAGACTAAAACAGCAAAGGACGTGTTCCTTCTTATTTCAGTGACTGTTCTTGACCCTAAGAAAAGGAGTAGAGTCTAGCTTCTAAGCTTTCTTATCAGCACTCCCAGAATCAGCATCATCATTTCACTTAAGAAGTTTCAACATGCTTTAGACCATATTTCCCATTCCCTCACACCCCTACATCCCCTTCTGCTCAAAAATCTGAGATCGAGTTCTGTAGAGCACTGGCATACTCCTGAGTGATCGGTACCACTTAACTAAAGCCTCTTCCTCAGGGGTTTGAATTCCTGCCCTGTGAGGCTCCTCCTCCAATATCAAGTGATGTGAGAAATCACTACTAAATAAACAATGTCCTCCCTTTGGAAACATAAGTCCAGGTTTTTGAAGCCCTTCCCAAAGATGCTTGATTCTAATATCTCTTACCGCTTTGTTATATTTCCCCAGCACTGGGGGTGGTACTGCTTTGTCCACTGCCTATCTCTGTATTTTTTCAGTTTTTTTCCACTTTTGAATTTTCAAATATCTGTTTAAGCTATTATTTATTATTATATAAACAACTGACATTATTAAAACAACTAGCACTGTTTCTGTTTTTCTCTCATGACTCTTGACAAATACAAAACGCAAACACACGCATACACACAAACACACACACACACACACAAGCACACACACATACCTCTATCATTTTGTGTAAAACTACAGAAAATAAAGTTCTTTATAGCTAGTTGAATATGGGTTAATGTGATTTTTTTAAATACAAAGTTAATAAAAACCTAGTAATGATAGAGTATACTTTGAAGGCGTATGACATAGGACCATATCAGATATATTGATGTGTATTTAGAATTAATACATTTTACAGATGAAAATTTCTGTTCACAAATTTGAGTTACTCTAAAAATATTTGTAAGATATTCAGTAACATAAACACATATCAGATTTGAAATTAAAATTTAAAATTATATTCTTGATTTTATTAGCAACATTTTAAGTGCTCATTAGCCACATGGGCAGATATAGATCATTGTCTTTATTCATATTTCACTCTGATATTATAGCAAAGCATATGCAAAATTTTTGAACAAAACATGGAGTTTAATGACGTCAAAGATGAGAACAGAAGTAAAATGACACTGTTTAATTAAAATGTGACATTTTATCAGAAGATACTAAACCAGCAAATAATAAGAAGAATAAATATCAAAAATTACTGAAATGTATAATGGAAAAACAACACAGATAATCAAACTAAAGTTCCCTCTTAGAAAAAATACAAATAAAATTAATAAAGGTTTAATTGGGCTAGTTATAAAAAATTAGAAGAAATAGAAGTGCCACTATCAAGAATGAATGAGAGGCATCACTACAGAACTTACAGATACCAACAAGATAAGAAGTAGACATTGTGAATTATTGTATGCCACTAGTTTGACAATTTAAACAAAATGAGCTACTTATTTGAAAACCACAAACTACTAAAGTTCATTCAAGAAGAAATACATTGGTTATATAACATTAAATTTATTAAAGCAATTGAGTTTCAATTTTAAATATTTTCTATAAGGAAAATTCCTAATCTAGCTGATTTTATTGGTGAATTCTACCAAGCATTTAAGAAAGAAATACTGCCAATTAAGTATGAGCTCTTCCTAAAACTTAAAGAGAAAAGAACACTCATTTTATTTTATTTTATTTATTTAATTTATGTATTTTCCACTAGACAGGGTCATCAAGACAGAAAGTCAACAAAGAATGGATTTAAACTATACCCTAGAACAAATGGGCTTAACAGATGCTTATGAAACATTCTACTCAACAACCACAGAATATACATTCTACTCATCAGCACATATAACTTTCTCCAAGATATATAATATGATAGGCCACAAAACAAGTCTCAATAAATTTAAGAAAATTGAAATTATATCAAATACTCTCTTGGACCACAGTGGAATAAAATTGGAAATCAATTCCAAAAGGAACCTTCAAAACCAGGCAAATACATGTAAATTAAATAACCTGTTCCTGAATGATCATTGGATCAAAAATGAAATAAAGATGAAAATTAAAAATATTTTTGGAACTGAACAATAATACTGATACAACCTCTCAAAACCTCTGGAATACAGCAAAAGTGGTGCTAAGAGGAAAGTTTACAGCCTTTAATGCCTACATCATGAAGTCTGAAAAAGCACAAATAGATTATCTTGGGTCATACCTCAAGGAACTAGAGAAACAAGAACAAACCAAACCCAGCAGAAGAAAAGAAATAACCAATATTGGAACACAACTAAATAAATGGATACAAAATAAATACAAAAGATAAATGAAAGGAAAAGCTAGTTCTTTGAAAAGATAAATAAAATTGATAGACGGTTCGTAAGATTAACCAAGAAGAGAGAAGCAATTGAGTTTCAATTTTAAATATTTTCTATAAGGAAAATTCAAAGAAGAGAGAAGATCCAAATAAGCTCAATTAGAAACAAAATGGAAAATATCACAACTGACACCACAGAAATACCAAAGATCATTCAAGACTACTATGAACACCTTTATGCACATACACTAGAAAACCTAGAGTAGATGGATACATTCCTGGAAATATACAATCCTCTTAGCTTAAATCAGGAAGAATTAGACAGCCTGAACAGGCCAATAACAAGCAGTGAGATTGAAATGGTAGTAAAAAAAAAATTACCAAAAGTTCTGGACCAGACAAATTTCACAGTGGAATTCTATCAGATGTTCAAGTAATTGTTAAGAATCCTACTGACACTATTACACAAGATAAAGAACAAATTCTCCCTAAATCATTCTATGAAGACAGTATCCACCTAATACCAAAACCAGGAAAGAATATAACAACAAAAAAACTATAGACCAATATCCATGATGAACATAGATGCAAAAATCCTTAAAAAAATACTAGCTAACTGAATCCAACAGAGCATCAAAAAGATAATACACCATGAACAAGTGGATTTCATACCAGGGATGCATACACAAGTCAATAACTGACATACTACATAAACACAATTAAAAACAAAAATCACATGATCATCTCCATATAAGAAGAAAAAGTATTTGACAAAATCCAGCATCTTTTTATGATTAAAACCCTCATCAAAACTGGCATACAAGGGATATGCCTCAGTGTAATAAAAGCCATATATGACAAACCCACAGTCAACATAGTACTGAAAGAAAAAAGTTGAAAGCATTCCCTCTGAAAACTGGAGCAAGACAAGTATGCTCACTCTCCCCCTTCTATTCAACATAATACTGGAAGTCCTCACCAGAGCAATCGGACGAGAAAGAAATAAAGGGCATACAAATTAGTAAAAAGGAAGTCAAACTGTTGCTGTTTGCTGATAATATGGTCATTTACCTAGAAAACCCTGAAGACCCCTTTAAAAGTTCCTATAATTGAATTTAGCAAAGTTTTGTTATACAAAATTAATGTAAACAAATCAGTAGTTCTGCTATAGACCAACAGCAACCAAGCTGAGAAATCAATAATTCAACCTCTTTTATAATAGCTGCAAAATTAAAATAAAATACTTAGGAATATACCTAATCAAAAAGGTGAAAGGCCTGTACAAGGAAAACTGCAAAACACTGCTGAAAGAAATCATAGACAACACAAACAAATGGAAACACATTCTATGCTCATGGATGGGTAGACTCAGTATTGAAACATTCATTTTAAATGGTTAGCATTACCTAGATACCAATACTTGGCAGGGCTCTGTGTTACCTGAAAATGAAGTATTATGTAAGAGCAGAACTCAATAATACTAAATAAATACCTTAATAAAAACAGAGATTTAAAAAAAATTTTTCAAACAGTTATATTTGTAGTTGGCAAATTCTTGCCACCTGTATGCAATGCTTATAGGCTAAGAAGTCTACTTTTGTAATAGGTACTGACTTAACTACAGAGAAAGAAAAAGGATCTTCTATTGATAAGAAACAAACCATAAAAATTAGGAAAAATTCTAATCCAACTGAAATGAGTTGGAATTCTGAAGCTCAAATTTGGAGGCATGACTAATTTGCTTATTTTGAGAGGAAATAATGTCATGCAATATAGAAAAAGTAACCTGGATTTGGGATCAGAAGATTGTGGTTCAATTTACCACTTAGCCACTTTGTACTTCAGAAGCATTTTCTAAAATACTTCTCAATTTTTTCATTTTAAAAATTACTGTATGAGACTGTTTCTATAATCAAATGAAGTAAGAAATGAGTATTTCCTAAATGTTGGTTTTCTTCTCATGCTGAAGCATGAAACTCCTTAAAATGATCCTCGAGGGGCCTCGTTACATCCTCAATCTTATTTCCCTGTACAATCTCCTTAGTTTACAATAGTCCAGTTATTCTAATCTATCTGTTTCTTGAAATTCTTCATGTAATTTCAGAGGTTTTGCACTGGTTTTTTCTGAATCAGTACTTGGTTTAATTTCAAAACACACACTTACGTGGAGTGCAAACACCAGGTTTCTAATTCTCCAGGAAATTATTTTTCTAACCAGGTCTTCAAGGCTGAAATCATCCTTTGACTCGTAGTGGATTCTGTTTTTCTATTATGTTCATTCACAAATGGTGCAGATTTCTAGGGTCTTTGATTATGTGGACATTTTGGTTGGTCTGAGCCTTGGATGGGGTCAAGCCCTTCATTTCTGCCCCGTCATGGGCTTTAAAATTCTATCCCTTAGGGTATTGAGACCAAAATCCCAACAGCCAAGGTTATGTACAGGCCAGCTTCCTAGCTCGGTACTCCTGTTTTTATTTATTATTTCTTTCTGATATCTGATTAGGCTTTCTGTTTTGAGAAATAGATATGCACGTAAAATACATTTTCCTATTATGTTTTTCTGCGTTTGTATTGTTGGTCTCCAGGGAATTTTCAGATTCTTATAGTCTAATATCTTGCTAGAAGAGATAGACATCTATCAACCTTTAAAATGCACTTAAAATATCTTAAAAATAAATCTAATGTCTTCCTTACTCATAAAACATGAAAAAAACAGAAGGACATTGGAAATCAGAAAAGCCAACGTCCTCATTTTGTAATGAGGAAGAAAGGAAAGATATGCGGATGGCATAATTGAGGGCAATGCAACTTAAGAGTGACACTACTACAATAAAAGCTTTTCTCTCTCTCTCTCTTTTTTTTTTAAATGAGTTCATGTCCTTTTCAGGGACATGGATGAAGCTGGAAATCATCATTCTCAGCAAACTGACACAAAAACAGAAAACCAAACACCACATGTTCTCACTCATAAATGGGTATTGAACAATGAGAACACATGGACATAGGGAGGGGGACATCACACACTGGGGCCTGTTAGGGGATTGGGAGGGCTAGGGGAGGGATATCAGGGAGTGGGAGTATTGGGGAGGGATAACATTAGTAGAAATACCTAAAGTAGGTAACGGGGGAATGGATGCAGCCAACCACCGTGGCATGTGTATACCTATGTGACAACCCTGCACGATCTGCACATGTACCTCAGAACTTAAAGTATAATTTAAAAAAAAAAGTTTTTCTCAATGTCTGCTTCCCTCAACTCCATACCTCAACACTGAGTACTTACAGTTAATTAAATTTCAGTGATTTAACTGATATGAGCAACTGTCTGATTAGTATCTGAGGACCTCACAGAACAGGGATCACTGAGGTTAAGGGATTTCAAAATGTTATTTCCATTCTCCAAAACAACTTATTCGTGGTTTGGTAAAAGAAAACCCCATAATGTGAACCTTGAAGCTTGTCTGCTATCTTTTTTACCCTGAGACACAGAAGCTGTGCTGCTTCTTTGTCCTGTGGGAAAGCACTTTAAACAACAACCCCCCCCCAAAAAAAACCCAAAAAACAACTTTTTCCCCACGATAAATATGTGTAAGAACACAGCTACAGAAAACTTCTTTCATAAAGAAAACTTCTTTCAATTCTCCATTGACTTCTTGAATTTAGTAATATTTCTTTCCTGAGTATTAAACAGATTCTTATCCTCACTGTTGTACTAGATTATTGTGACATTTTGTACTCAACAAGATATATCTTGAGCATGTTTTACTTTAGGATAAAAATAAAATTTGTGTTGTGTATGCATGTTATTCTTTGTCCTCTGCTGTGCCAATCTGACATGCAGAAATTTGTTTTGATACTTCAGGAAACCCTTATGTCATCAAAATTACATTAATAAACAGTCATATGATAAACAGGTATGTTATGAATAATTTGGCAAAAAAGGTTTTCAAAATAGCATTTCTTATACAGTAGATATTTTATACATTAGTTATTCTTTCTTTTTTCCTTTGAGAAAAATCTGGGATAATTTCCCTACAGAATGATATCTTTTAGAATTAAAGCCTTATGTATTATAGTACCTATTTAAACATTTCAACATGTTTTAATGTTTTATTCTCTTGTTTCTTCAGCAAATTTTAAACTATAAATTCAGTCACCTATCTCTTAAAATTAAAAAAAAAATTTAAAATACTTTTTTTCTCAAGTTTTGCTCCCTTCAAATAATTTGTTTTCTTATTTCTCTGTTTTATCATCACAATTTTAAAAGCTTTGTCCGATTTAATATTTTCAACTTCAAGTCTGTCATCATTCCACTACAGTTTGACTTTCATTATTATTATTTGTTATGGGCTGAATTACATCCCCTCAAAATTTGTATGTTCAAGTCCTAATCCCAAGTGCCTCAGAATGTGAGTGTATTTTAAGATAAAGTTTTTAAAGAGCTTGTTAGGGTAAACCCTAATCCAATATGACTGGTATCTTCATATGAAGAGGTTAGGTCACAGACATACACAGAGGAAAGATCCTGTGAAGAACCAGCAAGATGGCCATCTACAAGTCAAAGAAAGAAGACTTAGAAGAAATTAACCCCGAAGACACCTTGATCTTGAATTTCTAGTCCCCAGATTGTGAGAAAATGAATTTCTGTTGTTTAAGCCACCTAGTCTGTGGTATTTTGTTATGGTAGCCCTAGAAAACTAATATACCACCTATAAATAATGTTTTTGATATGATTATCAGTTGCTTTCTAATTGATATAATCACAGAACCAAAACACAGGGGATTTCAAGTAAGACAGAAGTGAGTTAAAGTCCTAATTTCAGTCAATTAATAGCGCTAAAACTTTGGGTGAATTATATAATCTTTCTGAGCCTCAGCCTTCAGATTTTTAAAAAAGAAATAATATTCATTTTTAAGGATTGAAGAGGATAGTTATATGGAAATGCCTTCTGTAATATCAAGCAGTTAAAATGAAACTCATGACACTATAGTTCTTTCCTGTTATTCAGACCAGCATGCTTCCTAAATTCGGACTATTGCTATATTTAATGACATAAATAATGGCTGATTTGCCTAATATTGTTTTCTCTAACTTTCACAAACTCTTCCTTTCTAGTTCTTATTCTCCCAGTCAGCCCCCAGCCTTTTAAGAACTGATGACCTTGCTTCACACTTGAATAGGGAAATAGAAGTAACTAGATCAGAATACTCTAATTTTTCCAAGAACAATACATTCCTCTGTACTGTATCCTTTGTCTCCATTCAGGCATAAAGGAAGGTTCCTCCCAACTCATGGCAAAGGCTCATCTCTCCATTGGGCTTCAGATTTCACATCTCAAGTACCTTGCTGTGGCAGTTTTTCCCTCTTTCTCCTATGTCTCTTTCCCTGACTGTTTTAATTTTCTACAACATTTAATCATTCTCTAAGATGTATCCTCTCTCTTAAAAAGAAAATCTCAAATCCTTCTTTGACCTCATATCCTCTTTCCTGCTTCCCACTTAAAACTGCTGCCTTTTTTTGTGAAAACTTTTCAAAGATTTGTTTAGAATCTGCTTCAGTCTGGCTCCTGAGGCTTCTATTCTACTGAAATTTTTCTGTTGCCAAGGGCATGATCATCCTTTTCTTCTTTGTTTATGTTCAATATCTGTGACCTCATTCACTCCACTGATTTTAAATAATGTTAAATGATCAAATCAAATTTGAAAAACTAAATGATTAAATTATGAGAAGTGATTAAATAATGCTGAATAAATAATGCTAAAACTACCAAATATACGTATCTAACATGGTTCTCTCTTATGAGCTTTGAACTCCAAGATTCAACTGACTACTTGGCAGCCTCTTTTGAGTGTCTATTTGCCCTATCATAAAAGACCCTAAGATGTTCAAAAAACACTTCAATTCATTTTCTTTGCTAAATTTATTACTTACCCATCCTTTCTACTTCAGTAAACATCTCCACTCTTCTGTCTAATGCTTCTAATTATTGGAGTAATCCTTGATTCCCCTTTTTTCTTTATTTTTAAAATTACTAACTATATATTATCACATAGTCCATTAACAAGTCCTGTTGGTTTTATCTCTGAAAATACACATGGTTCAGTTTTTTACCAATAGCTCCATTGTCACCTCTGTGATTGAAATCGCTATCATTTCTCATTTGGACCAGTGCAATAGAGTAATCCATGTTACTATTGAAGTCCTTACTCTAACAATCTGTTTGTCACAACAGCCAAGATAATTTTTAAAAATGTTGATCTAAAAATTATTTCAGTACCGGGATTAAAATAATTTAAAGTCTGTCCTCTGTACTTTTCTTACGGCTTTGCTGTTCTCTGCTGATCTCTTTAATCTCATATTGCACCAAGTTCTTCTTGCTTACAGTATTTAGGTTTGCTAGTCTCCTTTCCAACCTTGAAACAGGACAAGCTTTTTTTTTTTTTTTTTTTTTTTTTTTTGCCATAGGGCCTTTGAATGTGTGCCTTCTGTTTCCTAAGGAAACTTGTCCCACAGGGTTTTCTATGGCTTCCTCTTTTCCATGGCCTCAGTGTCAAGTTATAGGCCATTTTTTTTATCACAGCACTGTGCTTAATTGAATTTTAAGCTTGTTGATTTATTTTCTGGTTTGCTTATGTTTCTCCTCATTAGAATGCAAATATTTTAACGGCAGATTCTTTGTCTGTCTAATCATTGTGTGCTAAGAATGTTTTTATATATTTTTTAAAAATATTAAAAATCAAAGCTATAACTTTAAACAGCTACAGATATTAGCACCATTTTATGGCTGAGAAAAAGAAGGCTTAGGGAAGAATAAGCAGCTTGCCAGAGATTATGTAGCTAGATGTAGAAGCTTTGGGATTTAAAATGAGGCATGCCTGATGCTAAAATCTATGATCTTAATCGCATGCGTTACTGACTCTTAGTCTCCTGATTTCGGGCCTTTTGATTTACTTTATAGCCCCGTTCATCCTTTGGATCTGATATTTGGTGCTATCTCAGTGAGCCTGACCTTTGACTCTGTAAATAATTATGATAAAGATCTGTCCTACAATCGTGCTGCTTCTGTCTGCCTAAATATCCTCCTGCTGTGTTAGGCATATTCCACACTGCCCCCAGGATCTCCTCATCTTCAGGGCAAAAGGTTGACACACTCTTCCCTCTGCTTTGCAGAAAACTGGGCGCCTTCAGGCACATCATACTCTTTGGGCCTCAATTTCCTTATTTGTAAAGTAAATAATTTGAATTAAGATCTTGAAATCGTCTTTCAGATTTCAGCAATAATGATGACAAGTCATGTTTCTTATCCTTCCTTTAAGCTTTTAAAGTTCTCAATATTTTAATGTAAGCAATTTAACTTTCCTAGTACTAAGATACATTAACCCTACAAAGAGCAGTTACATTGTTGCTGGAACGTTCGTTAGGTTGTTAGTTAAAGTGCACGGTGTCTTCATCACTTGATGGAAAGCCATTCAACTCTCTTAGATTAATATTTTACTCCACAACAAAATGTTATTGATAACCCAGTTGATGCCTGCCTGCCCCAGAATTATCAATTACACAACACCTTAGTCTAATAAGTAGTTAACGAATGTCTTCTGTGTGATAGGTTCTGTGCTAGGTGCTAAAAATGATCTATACATAGATCCTGTCTACAACAAACCCATGATTTAGTGGGAGGGACAGACAAACC
The DNA here is from genome assembly GCF_001604975.1 of Cebus imitator. NCBI lineage: Eukaryota > Metazoa > Chordata > Mammalia > Primates > Cebidae > Cebus > Cebus imitator. Next base: position 11,403 of record NW_016108053.1, read on the forward strand.
ATAAATCAATCTAACGCAAAGTAGTGTAAGAGCTAAATCCACCAATGACATCAAAAAGAAAAGCAGCTGTCAGAATATAGGCAAGTATGACTCTAATGGTATAACTTCTCTTTGTTTTAGGGCATTAATTCTGCTTTAGATAACAAATCTGGGAGCAGTTTTTAAAGCTGGTCACAATCCAACAGTGTGAAAAGAAACCCAGAAACAGACAGGTCCCCCTCTGCTATCCCATCTGATTGCTAGATTAGACTTTAAGACATTTTTGCTGGTTTCCAAGTTTACCTCCCCCCATAACCCTGAGATTTCTGCCTTTCTGAGCAAGCTTCAACCTTGCAATCACCAGCAAGGAGGCAATCTGCCGTTCATTCCTGAAGCCCCAGGGACCTTCCTTGCTGCCACCCTTCTGGCTGGACTGTTTCTGGGCTGCCAAGCTGGCAAGGCATCCAGTTTGAGGGCATGTGGGTTAGGAGGATGGCCCAGGGGAGGCTTGGAGAGCAGAGAAGGGAAGCCTCATTGGCAAATACAGCCAAAATGTCACTCCAGAAGATGTAATCAATCTGTAGCTGAGGAGTAAGGCAGGCTAGCCATCCCTGGAATGTATTGTTTCAGGTTTGCATCTATCCTAGATTCCCACGCATTTAAGAGACCCGCTATGGGTTGATCAGTGAGGTATTGCTAATGCTGGAGAACATTTAGAATATAGTTAGTAAAGAAGAAAAGCACTGTGTATTTTTTAAGCCCCTTATACTACTCTCTTTACAAGAGCTAGTCTTTGTTAATGTGTTACAGTTTATAAAGTATGAACTCAGGTCCTTATGAGGAAAGTAGTAGTATTACCACCTTTTCCTAAGTGAAGAAAATGAGGCTTGCAGATCAGCAACTTTCCCAAGATCACACAGAAGAAGCATGAAGCAGACCTAAAGGCTAATCACAGAACTTCTGACTCCAGATCTCATGATCCTTGCGCCGCAGGATTCCTCTTCACAGTTAGAATTTAGTATCTAGACTGTAAGCTCCTAGTGGTGGATGTCATGTTCTGCCTTTTCTACCTCGGTTTCCTTAGTTCCTAAGCCAGTGCCTGTCCAGTCAGGTTGACTCTTAAGAGCTGCGGCCACATCAGAGTATGTAAGAATTAGTGAAAACTGCTGGCCCAAGCTTCAGAGCATGCTAAACAGCAAATCTCCCCACCCTCAAATTTTGCCCCAGAGTTTGTCCTCTTCAGATTCTTCTTAATTCTCATTTTTCTGCCTGCCAGCCCTGAGCTTGCTAACTTGTTTGTGAAACAATGCCTCCTGCAGCAGTAATGGCACTGCTTGATGAATGTTCAGAATAATCACTTTTCCTGACAGTTCCTCTTGCCTTGTTGGGGGAAGAGTATACTTTCTCTGTCTATATCCAATATACACATTCCTTCTATTAAGCCTCCATCTAAACCTTTTATGAAGCAGTATTTAGTACAGGTTACTTAACCCCTCTGAACTTGAGTCTGTTCATCCATAAGACATAACGATAATGGCAGTTAACTGGTAGGATTTCTGTAAGTATTGATTGAATGAGTCAATTCATCTGATATACTTAGAATTTGGTGTGTAGTCACTGGGGTCTGCTGTAGGGTAGGGGGATAGGGGAGGGATAGCAGGGGATGGGGAGATTGGGGAGGGTAACATTAGGAAAAATACCTAATGTAGGTGACAGGGGGATGGAGGCAGCAAACCACCATGGCATGTGTATACCTATGTAAAAATCCTGCAAGATCTGCACATGTACCCCAGAACTTAGTGTGTAAAAATAATAATAATAAGAGAATTTGGTATGTAGTAAGCACACAATAAACATTAGTTTTGTTTTCAATATTTTTGTAATGTGGTAACTATTGACTGTTTTCTGAAGCTTCTTTCAACCACACACTTCTGTACGTTTTTGTTTTCTTCTCTATGCATTGACTGTTTTTACACCCAAATGTCACAAGTAAAAAATTTACTCAATCGTCATAAAAACACCAGTCATAAAATTGTATTCCAAACAATAGTATCAAACAGCTATTCATCGAATATCTTATGCTAGCCATAGTGATAGTTGCTGCAGATTCAGGGGTTAAAGAGGACTACTCTTGTGGTCCCTATTCTTTGGTGCTTTTTTTTCACGTCCAAAGATTCTGTCCTATTGAGTCACTGTTACTGAAGAAGTTACATTTTGCTTTATATTACTTAGTTATTGACATATCTGCCCTGGGGGAAACTGGGTGGAGAATAATAGTAGTTAGTAATTGCTGCATCCCCATCATCTAACATATCACATGATACGTAAAGGGCACTTAGTGTTAGTTGAATTAACAGATGAATGAACGCATACGTGCAGAGGTGTGCTTGTTTTTGACTGTATAAGCCATTCTTGAATAGGGATGCATAAAGGAGGAAGTAAGAAGGAGTTAATGAATACGTGGTTCTCACCGTAAGCAGGCCATGCTAAGCTGAGAGGGCATTTCAGAAGCTGGAGTGGACAGACAGTAATACAGAGTGTGTTAGGAAAAATGCAGAACCTGGAGCTCAACTGCCTAATAAAACTCTTTGCTCAATCAACCTATGAAAAATATAATTCCAGAAAATATGAGTCACCAATAATTACTTTAATAAAAAATAGATAAAAGGAAAGGAACACAATTTTAAGCAACTTTGAGAGAGTAGGCAAATGATAACATTTCCCTCTCCACCCTTTTGTTTGTTTGTTTATTTGTAGAGTTTTGGGAACTGGCTCTACTTTTGATATTGTTGCAAAAGTATACATATCCATCGCAAAATAGTTTTAAAATTTGTAAAATACAAGGGAAATAAAGTTTATGCTTAATTCCACCAACCAGAGGTCCATTACCAACATTTTTTTATACCCTTCTCACCTCTATTAATAGATAATTTGCCTATGTGAATACACATTCATATGCTTTTGAAATGGAATATTATTAAATATCCTGTTATGCAACCTTTCTTCCTTATTTAATAATACATAATAAACATTTTAAAACCCAAAAATTATAGACGTAATTTTAATGATTACTGAATTTTCATTGTATGCCTTTATAGTATACCTTGAGAAATGACAGCAGAGAATATATTTCAACTTCATATCTTAGCCAGTTTGTTAGTTAACAAACTGCAGTTGAACATTGTTATACTTTATTCATTCAACTAAACATTGTGTGCTGAGAATTGCCCTGAGCACAGTAAATACAGACAGAAAGATGTGATAGATAAAATGAGAGTTGAAATTATAATTCAAGATATTGCTAGGTAAACTAGACAATTATAATTCATAATAATACAATTCTAATACAATCTCTTAAGCTCTACCTAAAAAGTCAGCCCCAAAATTCTTGGAGACCCAAAAGATTGGAGTAAGGACCTCGGGGATGTAGAGAAAGCTGCGCTGACAAGGTGATGCTTGAACTACCTCTTGACTTATAAATATAGGTGGAACCCCCCTACTGCGTGTACATTAACAAGCCCTTTAGGAAGGATACAGAAGCTGGTGTCCAGTGATTGGCCCACACATGCTAAATAATGTAGCATGAATAGATACAATAATAAATGGAATCTTCTAAAACATTAATACTACCCTGAAACATTTATATCAATTAACTGGGACCTCTAAGCCCCAATATATTGCTTTCACATGCCCACTCTGGAATCATCTAAAACCTATAAACTTTTGAGAATAATACAATTTTTGAAGAATAGGTATTCAAATTATTGGAGAATGATAATTATTATAGCATGTTATTATTCAGTATCAGCTAAGTATAATTTAAATACTCCCAACACCCTGACAAAGGTGATATTATATTAAATCCATTATATAGAGCAGAGGCTCCATGATTGACTCATTAACTGACTCATATCTGAGTCTAGGTCTCCCTGACTCTTTAATTCATTACCACACTATGCTCCCTACTGTTTACAGAGAACATTTAGATTCATGCCATCTTTGATTTCTTTGACTGCTGAGTTGGCCAAGACCTGTTTAGAGACTCCCATTTTAGCAATGAAGAAAATAAGTCTCAAAAAAGCTACATGATTTATCTGAACTTCCAGGGATACTAATTAACAGGTTATAAATGTAAAAAGGTTTTTCTTCTACTGGCCCATGCTGCCATTAACCACTCCCAACACATTGTTCTATACAGAAAAATTTCTGAAATGCTAGTTGTCAGAATAGAGCCCTCCAGTTAATCTCCAAGGTCCAAATGACCACCTTCACCAAAGTCCTCCCACACCAGTAGATCTTTGTGCTATCGATAAGAAGGCCAGGCGTGGTGGCTCATGCCTGTAATTCCAGCACTTTGGGAGGCTGAGGTGGGTGGATCACCTGAGGTCAGAAGTTTGAGACCAGCATGGCCAACGTGGCAAAACCCTGCCTCTACTGAAAACAAAACAAAACAAAATTAGCTGGGCGTGATGGCAGGTGCCTATAATCCCAGCTACTTGGGACACTGAGGCAGAAGAATCATTTGAACCCAGGAGGCAGAGGTTGCAGTGAGCTGAGATTGCACCACTGCACTCCAGCCTGGGCAACAGAGAAAGACTACATAAAAAAAAAATAGAAAAGAAAAAGAAAAGAAACATG
>NW_016108053.1:16035-28194 GCF_001604975.1 Cebus imitator
AAAAAAAAAAAAAAAAAAAAAAAAAAAAAAAGAGCCAAAGAAGTCCCTTCTGAAATTTTATCCTGAATACTCAACTTCCTCTGAAATAATAACATGTCTCTTCTTCAGAAGTCTGTCCGCACCAGGGTCTTTCCATGCTCTTCATTATGCCAAAATATTTATAATACAATCTATGGTGGGAAACAGTATAATGTGATTTAAATTGCTCAAAAAATCTGGGTTCAAAACCTGGTACCATCTTTTAGCATCCATTTAAAGAAAAATGAATTATTTTTTCTGTTTATCTTCACTTTGCTCATCTATAAAAATGGACTGCAATACCTTACACAATTGTAGTGAGACAATTTCACATATTAAAATGAAATAATATATGTTATAATATATAAAATATACGATATTAATATAGTAAATTATATTAACATCTATACAAATGGACTGTAATATTGTATATAATTGTAGTGATACAATTCAGTTAATTGTAGTGAAAACTAACTGAAATAATATTGATAATAATTTAAGCTTATGAGCTTTTTGTTCACTGCTATAACCTTATTGCCTAGTATAGTGTCAGGAACTCAATAAATATTTTCTAAATGAATTAATGAGTAAATAGATTCACTGAATAAGAATGAATGACTGAATACAATATTTAAGGGGCTTAAATATTTGTTGGACACATATCATATTTCTTGGCATTTTGCTGGATCCTAGCAATAAAACTATGAAAAAACTAGATGTGATTCATGCAGGACTAATGGGCACACTGTTAAGAAAACAGGCAAGTAAGCAGAGTACAGCATGATGACAATGCACATGGTAGGTAAGAGTACATATGAGGGTAATTTAAGTGTGGGAGGCAGACATTTCTTCCCGAGGCAGGTCACATCTACAGAAATAACGTGAAAAATTCCTATCACTGGACCTGGAACTTGTATGTTCTTAAATACTTCTTCATACTCTCTGCTCCCTCTCCCCACCATCCAAGTTGAAGAGCATTTGCAGACGTCATCTGCTTTGCTTGATGGCTATTGTAGTGTTAGGCTGATTTAAAGACCCAGATGCTGTTGTCTTTAGTTTTTCCCAAATCTTATTTTTGTATAGAAACAGAGTAAACAACTCTTCAAACAATTCTCTCTTTTGGAATCATCAGTCTTCTCAAACTTTTCAACCCCTTCTCTGTGCCAGAAAGACTCCTTCCTTCCTTCTTTCTTTCTTTCTTTCTCTTTCTCTCTCTCTCTCTCTCTCTCTCTTTCTTTCTTTCTTTCTTTTTCTTTTCTCTCTCTCTCTCTTTCTTCCCTTCTTTTCTTTTTCTTTGTTTCTTTCTTTTTTAACAAACTTGAGAACAACTTAGAGTCCCTTGTCAAACCTTAATCTGAATAAAGGAAAAAAATAATTTTAACTATAAATTGAACTTTTCTATTTGTAATTTACCTAATAATCATAACTAAAAGCATGATTATGCTATAACAAAAAGTCCCACTAAAGACTTGCAATTGTACTAATGTATTCTACTGTCATTTCTTCAAAAGAGATTATCCAGTTGTAAAATCCAGAAAGGAACTTAGAGATTTAGAATAATTCACTCCGTTTACAGATACTACTACTGTATAAGGAACAAATGTTTATGAACATAAAGCCATGAAAAAACAACTGAATTAAAAAAAATGAAAAAGAATAACTTCTAAATAGCAAAAGTACCATTAAAACACTAAAAGAAAATAACTAAAGAAAATATTTATAATGTTTATGACAAAAAGAACTCATTTTTAAAAATCGTAAACAACCTATACAATGCAATAATAAAACAAAAATCTCATATAAAATAGCAAAGAAAGTAAACCGAAATTTCACAAAAAGGAAATACTATTATTTTTGTTATTTTTTTTCTTTCTCCACTTTGCATATTTTCTGAATTTTTTTTAGGTGATAGTATAAGTTTTAGATAATTTTTCCCAATTGGGTCCTTTATGTTTTATTTTTATTTTTTGATTTCCAGCTTTTATTTTAAGTTCAGGAGCACATGGGTAGGATGTGCATGTTTGTTACACAGGTAAATGTGTGCCATGGTGGTTTGCTGCCCAGATCAACCCATCAGCCAGGTATTAAGCCCAGCATCCATTAGGTTTATTTCTGATGCTCCCCCTCTTCCCCACACACAGACAGGCCACAGTGTGTGTTGTTCCTCCCTATGTGTCCATGTGTTCTTATTATTCAGCTCTCACCTATAAGTGAGAGACATTTTATTATAGTGAAATAAGAAGAATAAAAATGGCATGTTCTTACTTATCTGTAGGAGAGAAAAATTAAGCAGTGGAACTTGTGGAGTTAGATAATAGAAAAATGATTACCAGAGATTGGGAAGTGGTTGAGGGGTAACTGGGAATGTTTGGTGGATACGAAACAATAGAAAGAAAGAAAAGTACCTAATATTTGCCAGCACAACAGGGTGACTGTAGTGAAAATAACTTAATTGTACATTTAAAAATAATTTAAATAGTATAGTCTTATTGTTTGAAACTCAAAACATAAATGCTTGAGGTAATGGATACCCCATTTACCCTGTTGTGATTATTATGCATTGCATGCCTGTTTCAAAATATCCCATAGACCCCATAAAGGTATACACATACTATGTACCCACAAAAATTTGTAATAAAAATATTTTAAAATATCAAGGACAGAGAGGATTATAAAAGTTGCAATAGAAAAGAAGCAAATATCATATAAAGGGATATCAATGAGACTAGCATGGAATTTCCCAAAAGAAACTTTACAGGTCAGGAGAGCATGGGATGATACATCAAAATACTGAAGGAAAACAAACAAACAGACAAACAACTGCCAACTCAGAATACTGTCTCCAGCAGAGCTGCCTTTCATAAATGAAGGTAAGTTAAAGAGTTTCCCAGATGAAACAAAAAGAGAGAGTTGATTACTACAAGACCTGTCTTATAAGAAATCATAACATGAGTTCTTGAAGCTGAAACAAGACAATACCAATTAGTAATACAACAGTATATGAAAGGATACAGTAAAACATTGATTAAAATATGTAAATTCAGAATGCACAACTGCTTTCATGATAGTGTGAAAATCACTTATATCTTTAGTGTGAAGGTTAAAATACAAAATTATTAAAAATAACAATAGCTACAATAATTTTTTCAGGAATACACAATATTGAAAGATGTAGCTATGACACCAAAAATTTAAAATGCATGCCAGAAGTTTAGTAGTAATGTAGGGTTTTATTTTTAATGCTATCAAAGTTAAGTTGTTGTTAGTTTAACCTGTGATAACTATAAGATGTTTTTTGTAAACGTCATAGTAATCACAGAGCAAAAATCTATAATAGATACATAAGATAAAAAGTAGAGAATCAAATAATATCGTCAGAAAAAATTAATCACAAAGGAAGACAGCTAAAGAGGAAGAAACAAACAAAGGATCTATAAATTTCACTAATAAAGTCCTTATAGTTCTATAATTACCTTGTATGTAAATGGATTAAATTATGCACTTGTAAAACAAATAGTAGCTGAATGAAAAAAGAAAGAAAAAACCAAGACCCAACTATATGTTGTCTATAAGAGACTCATTTCACTTGTAAGAACATATATAAATTGGAAGTAAAGGGTTAAAAAATTTCTATAAAAATGGAAGCTAAAACAGAGCAAGAGTAGACATATTTCTATCAGATAAAATAGATTTTAAGTCAAAAACTGTAAAATAAGACAAAATGATCATCATATAGTGATATAAAGTCATCTTATCAAGAATATATGTACCCAATATCAGAGTACCTATATATAAAGAAAATATTAATAGATATAAAGGAAGTAATAAGCTATAATACAACAAGAGGAGGAGACTTTAATATACCCTTTTTAGCAATGAATATATTATCTGGATTAAAAAAATCAATAGAGAAACATAGGGCTTACACCACATTTCAGACCAAATGGACCCAATATATAGAAAACATTCTAACAGCAACAGAAAATGCACATTATTGTCAACCACACATGGATTATCATAAGGATAGATCATATGGTTAGACACAAAACAAGTCTTAACAAATTTAAGATTTAACATCAAGTGTCTTTTCTGACCAAAATAGTATGTAACTAGAAATCAACAATAGGAAGAATTTTTTAAAAATTCATGAAAACATGAAACTTTAAAAATATGTTTCTGAACAACAAATTGATGAATGAAAACATTAAAAGGGAAATTTAAAATCTTTACAGAAGAGAAAATGGAAACACAAGTTGCTAAAACTTATGGGATACAGCAAAAGCAATTTTAAGAAGGATATTATAACAATAAATGCCTACATTAACAAAGAGAAATATCTCAACTACACAACCCAGTGCTGCACTTCAGAAAACTGAAAATAAAAAGCAAACTATGCCTAAAGTTAACAGAAGGAAGGAAAAATTAAGATCAGAGAAGTAGATAAAAATAGTTCAAAAGATAAATGAAGCTAAGAGTTAGTTTTTGACAAGGTAAGCAAAGTGGACATACCTTTATTCAGAATAAGAAAAAAAAATAAGATGTAAATATATAAAATCAGAAATGAAAGGGGAGAAATTACAACTGAAACCATAGAAATATAAAAATCATAACAGACTACTAAGAACAATTATATGCCAATGAATTTGGTAGACTAGAAGAAAATGGATAAATTCCAAGAAACACACAATGTCTAAAATTGAATCCTGAAAATATACAAAATCTTAATAGACCAATAATGAATACAGAGAGTGAATCAATATGAAAAATTCTTCCATCAAAGAAAAGATTGGGATTTGATTGCTTTAGAGATCAATTCTACCAACATTTAAAGAACTAATACAAGTATCTGAAATTCTTCCAAAATATTTAAGTGCATGGAATGCTTTCAGACTCATTTCACAAGGCCAGCTTTACCTTGATACCAGAGCCAGACTAGGCGAGTGTGATGAAATAAAATTACATGCCAATATTCCTGATGAACATAGATGCAAAAATCCTCAAAAAATACTAAAACACTGAATTCAACAGTCTGTTACAAGGCTGATTCACTATAATCAAGAAGGATTATCTCAAAGATGCAAAGATAGTTTAACATACAAATTTTACAATTATAGTTGAGAAAAATCACAACAGAATGAATGGCAAAAGCTATATGATCATTTTCATAGATGTATTAATTGAAAAAGTGTTTGACAAGTTTAATATCCTTTTATAATACTCTCAAAAAATTAGTTATAGATGGAATGTACCTCAATATGATAAAGTCTGCATATGACAAACCCAGTGCTAACATCATATTTCATGGCAAAAAGTAGAACTTCTTTTGTCTCATATCAGGAAGACGACAAGGATGCTTACTCTCACCACTACTATTCAACAAAATACTGGAAACCTAGCCAGAGCAATTAGCTAAGAGAAAGAAATAAAAAGTGTCTAAATTAGAAAAGAAGAAATTAAATGATCCCAGTTTGCAGACATGATTGTATATACCGAAAACCCTAAGAAATCTGCCAAAATTCTATTAAAAATAAAAAATGACCTCAGTAAGGTCACAGGATACACAATCAAGATACAGAAATTAGTAGCATTTCCATATACTAACAATGAAAGAAAACAACCAATTTATAATAGCCTCACAAAAATATGTAGATCAAAACATCGCATTGTACTTATGAAATATACACCATTATTTGTCAATTAAACATAAGTAATTTTTTTAAATTTAGGAATATATTTAAACATGGAAGTAAAAGACCTATACTGAAAACTATAAAACATTGATGAAATGGATTTAAGGAGAAACAAAGAAATAGAAATATATCTCTTGTTCAAATATGGGAAGAACTGGCTGGGCGCAGTTGTTCACACCTGTAATCCCAGCACTTTGGGAGGCTGAGGTGAGTGGATTACTTGAGGTCAGGAGTTTGAGACCAGCCTGGCCAACATGGTGAAACCCCATTTCTATTAAAAATACAAAAAATAGCTGGGCATGGTGGCATGCGCCTGTAATCGTAGTTACTCAGGAGGCTGAGGCATGAGAATTGCTTGAACCTATGTGGTAGAGGTTTCAGTGGGCTGAGATTGTGCCACTGCACTCCAGCCTGGGCAACAGAGCAAATTTCTGTCTCATAAATAAATAAATAAATAAATAAAAATAATAGTTAATATTAAAAGAATTAATATTGTTAAAATGTTGATAGTACCTAAAGCAATCCGCAGATTCAGTGCAACCCCTACCAAAATTATAATGATGCTTTTCACAGAAATGGAATAAACAGTTCCCTAATGTATGCGCAACTGCAAATGATCCTGAATAGCTAAAGCAATCTTGAGTAGTAAAAACAAAGCTAGGGGAATCACAGTATCTGCCTGCAAAATGTACTATAAAGCTGTAGTCATTATCACAGCATAGTACTGGCATAAAAACAGACACATTGACCAGTGGGACAGAATAGACATGCCAGAAATAAAGTCAAGCATTTATGATTGATTTTCAACAAAGGTGCATAAATACATAATGCATAGGCTCTTCAATAAATTATGTTGAGACCACTGGATAGTCACATGCAGAATGATAAAATTAGATACTTACATCACACCATATATAAAAATCAAATCAAAATGGGTTCAAGACTTAAATGTAAGACCTGGAACTGTGAAACTGCTAGAAGAAAATGCAGGGAAAGCTCCATTGGTCTGGGCAATGCTATTTTGGGAAATAATCCTCAAAGCACAGGCAACGAAAGCAAAAATAGACAAGCAGAATTAAATTAAACTAAAAAGCTTCCTGCAGCCAAGAAAACGGTTAACAGATGAAGAGATAAAAATAAAAATATAATTGATGTGTCCAAAATAAGGGACATAGAAAGAATGTGGTGTAAGTTCATAGATTAGAGCAGTGGTGTGCTGGCCATTATTTTAACAACTAGGTCTTTTGGAATAAAAGCCATGATGTGTACCATTTGCCAATTTCATTGTATGAATACTCCCACCGTGGTTGATTTCAGGCTACCAACTTGAGGTCACTGAATGCAAAGTTGGAAATGGATATTCATAATTAGATTTTGGAGTGATAGTTATAAACCTCCATGACCTGAGCATAGTTTATGTAGGAGGTCACAACTGAAACTAGTCTTGAAGATTTTGTACAAATTAGATAGGTCCAGAAAAATAGGCTACAGATTTGAGGAATTATCTAAGCAGAACATAGAAACAGAAATAAATGCGGAATGTTCAAGAAAATACACTCAGCACACAGTAGTTGCCCAATAAATATATTTGTGCATAATTGAATGGCACTCAATAGACCTGTCTGATCAGAAAAATGAGTCTCCATAGGTAGAAGCTTGAGAGGATGACTCAGATGCCACGTAGCGTGGTGTGGTAACCCACAGTTCTCTAGCTTTCTGCCTAACGATAATTCAGCTATCAGAATCTTCATCAGCTTTGTTATGAGGGCTCAATGAGAAATTACCTTGATATTTGCTTATTATTTTTGAGTTATTTTTATAATTATGCAAATGTCTAATAGTAAATCAGAATTAATAGAGAATTTTAAGAGGGCAGAAAATTCTAATTTTCAAAGGTGGCAGAGTGGCTTTTCATAGCTGTATATCCACTGAATGACATTATTGTTACTAAAAAACCATGCCTCCAGACATTGAATTTAATGATTGTATTTTCCTTAAATATACATGGGCTACAGAAAAAACAACTTTTTTCTCTTATTTGGTAAATACATATATATACCAAATACATGTAGAGTTTTGTAATATATATATATATATACATATATATGTAATATATATATACATATATATATTACATATATATACATATATATGTAATATATATACACATATATATATAACATATATATACACATATATATTACATATATATACGTATATATATATTACATACGTATATATATATATATTACATATATATATTACATACGTATATATATATTACATATATATATATATATGTAGAGTTTTGTGGTTTGTCAGGGGTCCTCAAACTTTTTCTGTAAAGGGCTAGATATTATTTTCCACATTGCCAACAATGTGGTCTTGGTCACAGCTACTCAACTCTGACATTGTAGCCAGAAAGCATCCATAGACAATATGTAAATAAATGTGATGGTTGTGTTACAGTAAAACCTTATTTATAAACAAAAGTGGAAGACATCAAGGGGGGTATCTAGACAAATTGAGACTTTTGATAGTTTTATTTTTACCTGACAAATATTAATATATATATGTATGGCGTATAATGTGATGCTGAGATATATATACATATATATATATATATATATATATAGTGGAATGATTGAATCAAGCTAAAATATCACCTCACATATTTATCATTTAATTGTGCTAAGAACATTTAAAATCTACTCTCTTAGCAATTTGGAAAGATACAATATATTATTATTTACTATAATCATCATGCTGAGCAGAAGATCACTAGAACTTATTATGAGAAACTAATACTTTGTACTCTTCCTGGCTTATTTCACTTAATGTAATGACCTCTAGTTTCATCTATATTGTGATAAATGATAAATGACAGAATTTCTTTTTAAAGGCTAAATAGTATTCCACTGTATGCATATAACCATATTTTCTTTACCCATTTGTCTAATTATGGACACTTAGGATGACTGTATATTTTGCTTATTGTGAATTGTGCTACAATAATATGGAAGTATAAATAACTATTTGACATAGTGATTTCGCTTGCTTTTGATATATACTCAGAAGTGGGAATAGTGAGTCATATGATGATTCTATTTTTGGTTTATTGAGGAACCTCCATACTATTTTCCAATGTGGACTAATTTACATTCCCACCCAAAAATATACATGTGTTCCCTCTTCTCCAAATCATCTCCAGCATTTGTCTTTTATCTTTTTGTTAAGGGGCATTTGAACAGGTAAGAGGTGATATCCCATTGTGGTTTCAATTTATATTACATAGGTGATTCGTGATATTGAACATTTTTCCTTGTGCCTGTAGCCATTTATGTTTTTGTTAAGCAATTTTTTAACTGACAAATAAAAATTATATATATTTATTATGCGTAACATGTTGTTTAAAAATACAGGCGTTATTTTATTGTGCTTTGCTTTATTGTGCTTCACAGATACTGCATTTTTTTACAAATCGAAGGTTTCTGACAACCCTGTGTTTGGCAAGTGTATCACTCCCATTTTTCCAACAGGTGCTCACTTTATGTCTGTCATATTTTGGTAATTCTTGTAATATTACAAAGTTTTAAATTATTATTATTATATGTCTTATGCTGATCTGTGATCAGAAATCTTTGATGTGACCATTGTAATTGTTTTGGGACACCATGTACTGTGCCAATACTCAAAAGGCGAATTTAATTGACAAATGCATGTGTTCTAACTGCTCCACTGACCAGTCGTTCCTCTGAATCTTTCCTTCTTCTTGGGCCTCCCTATTCCCCAAGACATAAAAATATTGAGATTGGGCCACTTAATAACTCTAACATGGCCTCTAAGTGTTCAAATGAAAGAAAGAGTTGCATGTCTCTCACTTTAAATAAAAAACTAGGGATGATTGAGCTTAGTGAGGAACGCATGTTGAAAGCTCACATAAGCTGAAAGCTAGGCCCCTTGTGTTAGTCAAGTTGCAATTGCAAAAGAAAAGTTCTTGAAGGAAATGTAAAGTGCTACTCCAGTAAACACACACAATATGAAAGAAAAACAGACTTAACGCTGATAAGAAAACTTTAGTGGTCTGGATAGAATAACAAACCAGCTACAACATTTCCTTAAACTAAAGCCTAATTGAGAGCAAGATCCTGACTCTCTCAATCCTATGGAGGCTGCAGGAGAGGAAGCTGCAGAAAAAGATGTTTGAAGCGGTAGAGGCTGGTTTATGAAATTTAAGAAAAGAGCAGTCTTCATAACATAAAAGTGCTAAGTGAAGCAACAAATGCAATAGAAAGCTGCAGTAAGTTTTCCAGAAGATCTAGATAATAGATGAATGTGGCTGCACTAAACAACAGATTTTCAATGTAGACAAAACAGCCATTTACTGAAAGAAGATGCCATCTAGAACTTTCACAGCTACTACGGAGAAATTAATGCTCAAAGGATAATAAAGGATTAAGATCCAAAGGACAGTCTGATACTCTTGCTGGGTGCTAACGTAGCTGGTGACTTTAAGTAGAATCCAATGCTCATTTACCATTCTGAAACTCCCAGGGCCAATAAGAAATACTCTAAATTTACTCTTTGTTTTGTAAATGGACAACAAACCACAACTGTTTACAGTATGATTTACTGAATATTTTAAGCCCACTGTTGAGAACTACTCCTCTGGAAAAATAATTTCATTCCAGATATTACTGTTCATTTATAATGCACCTAGTCACCCCAAAGCTCTGATGGATATGTACCAGAAGATGGATGCTGTTTTCATACCTGCTAACACAATATCTGTATTGTAGCCCATGAATCAGTGAGTAATCTGGACTTTCAAATCTTACTAAGAAGCACATTTTGTAAGGCTATATAGTCCATAGATAGTGATTCCTCTGATGGATCTGGGCATAGTAAATTGAAAACATTTTGGCAAAGAGTCATCGTTCTAGATGCCATTAAGAATATTTCTGATTAGTGGAAGGAGAATAAAAGATTAATGTTAACAGAAGTTTGGAAGAAGTTGATTCCAATCCTCATGGATGACGTTCACATGTTCAGCATATCAGTGATGGAGATAACTGCAGATATGATGGATATAGCAAGCGAACTGGAATTACAAGTACAGCCTGAAGATATGACTGAATGGCTACAGTCTCATGATAAAACTTGAACACATGAGGATTTGATATTTTATGGTTAAGCAAAGAGAGTAGTTTCTTGAGATGGAATCTACTCCTGGTGAAGATACTGTGAATGTTGTGATATTGTAAAAAGTATTTAGTATTTCAGAAACACTTAGTTGATAAGGCAGCAGCAGGCTTTGACAAGACCGAGTCCAATTTTGAAAGAAGTTTTACTGTAGATAAAATGCTCTCAAACAGCGTAGTATGCTACAGAGAAATCTTTTGTGAAAGGAAGTATCAATTGATGCAACAAATTTCATTTTTGTCTTATTTTAAGAAATTGCTGCAGTGACCCCAGCTTTCATCATTCAGCAGCCATCAGCCTCAAGGCAAGACCCTCTGCCAGGAAAAGTTTAACTTGATGAAGGCTCAGATGATTGTTAGCATTTTTTAGCAATAAAGTATTTTTAAATTAAGGTATGCAAATTGCTTTTCAGGCATTATGACTTTGTACATTTAATAGTCTACAGTACAGTGTAAACATAATTTTAATTTTTAGTTTGTTTTTCTTTTTCAATTTTATTTTAGAATTTGGGGACGTGCATGTTAGCTACAAAGGTATATTGCATGATGCCTAGGTTTGGGTATGAATGAACCCATCATCCAGGCACTGAGCATAGTACACCTCAGGTAGTTTTTCGGCTTTAATGCCCCTCTTCCTCTCTCCACTCTAGTAGTTTCTAATATCTATTGTTCCCATTTTTATATTCATATGTAGCCACTGTTTACCTACCACTTATAAGAGCAAACATGCAGTGCATGGTTTTCTGTTCCTGTGTTAATTCATTCTGGATTATGGCCTTCAACTATATCCATGTTGCTGCAAAGGACATCATTTTGTTCTTTCTTATACTATCCCATGGTGTAAATGCACCACATTTGCTTTGTCCAGTCCACCATTGATGGGCACCTGGGTTGATTTCATAAACATAACTTTTATATGCACTGGGAAACCCAAAACTTTGTGTCTCTACTTATTGAGATGTTCACTTTATTGTAGTGGTCTGGAACTAAGATCACAGTATTTTGATATGTGCCTGTATACATACATTGTGAATGGCCTGTTCAAGCTAATTAACATTGCATTAGTTCACATACTTATTTTTTATTTTTCATGTGCTAAGAACAGTTAAAATCTTTCTTAGCAATTTTCAAGAATACAACATATTGTCATTAACTTTAGTCATTATGCTGTATAATAGCTCTCTTAATTTACTTCTTTTCTTCTTCTTCTTCTTCTTTTTTTTTTTTTTTTTTTTTTTTTTTTTTTTTTT
>NW_016108053.1:28214-37008 GCF_001604975.1 Cebus imitator
TTTTTGAGATGGAGTCTCGATCTGTTGCCCAGGCTGGAGTGCAGTGGTGCAATCTTAGCTCACTACATTGGCCTCCCAGGTTCAGGCAATTCTGCTACTTCAGCCTTGCTAATAGCTGGGATTACAGGTACGTACTACCACACCCAGCTAAATTTTTGTATTTTTAGTAGAGATGGGGTTTCACCATGTTGTCCAAGGTGGTCTCAGACTCCTGAGTTCAGGCAATCCACCCACCTTCGCTTCCCAAAGTGCTGGGATTACAGGCATGAGCCATTACCCCCAGCCTACTTCTGATACTTAACTGAAATTTTATATCATTTGACAAACTTCCCTCCAACCACATGAGATCCATCCCCTGGTAACCATCCTGTACTCTCTAATTCTAGGAATTTGACTTTTGACTCTACTATTAAGTGAGACCATGCAGTTTCTGTATTTGTTTTCCTGATTCATTTTATTTCACATACTGAACTCCAGGTTCATTCATGTTGTTACAAATGACAGGATTTTCCTTTTTTTATGGCAGAATAGTGTTCCATTGTGTATATATATCACATTTTGTTTATCCATCCATTGTTATCAATATTTGGGTTGGTTTTGTATCTTGCCTTATAAAATGAATAATGTTGCGATGAACTTGGAAGTTGAGATATATTTCCCTTTGGGTATATGCCCAGCAGTGGAACTGCTGAATCACGTGTTAGTTCTATTTTTAATTTTTTAAGAAACTTCCATGTTTTTCTGAATGACTATATTAATTTACATTCCCATCAACAGTGAACAATAATTTCCTTTTTTCCATACTCTAACACTTATCTTTATCTTTTCATTAATAGCTATTCTAAAATGTGTGAGGTAATGTTAATATTATCTCATTGTGGTTTTGATTTGTGTTTCCCTGATGATTAGTGACGTTGAGCATCTTTTCATGTACCCATTGGACATTTGCATATCTTCTTTTGAAAAATGTCTATTCGCATCCTTTGCCTATTTTTTAATTAGTTTTTCTGTTTTCTAACAATTGAGTTCCTAATATAGTTTGAATATTAACCCCTTATCAGAGGTATGGTTTGCAAATATATTCTCCTATTTTGTAGGTTGTCTGTTTATCACATTAATTTTTTTTTTTTTTTGGCTGCGTGGAACTTTTTAGTTTGATGTAAACTCATGTGTCTATTTTTGTGTTTGTTGCCTATGCTTTGGGCTCGTATCCAAAAAAAACCATTGCCCAGACCGAAATCTTGGAGCTTTTACCATATGTTTTCTTCTAGCAGTTTCACAATTTCTAATTTTATATTTAAGCCTTTAATCCATTTTGAATTGCTTTTGGATATGGTGTTAGATATGGGTCCAGTTTTATTCTGCTGAATGTGGGTATCCAATTGTCCCAACATGATTAATTGCAGAGACTATTCTTTCCCCATTGTTTTTGGCTTCTTTGTGAAAAGTTAATTGAATGTAAATTATTGGATTTATTTCTGGGCTCTCAATTTTGTTTCTTTGGACAATGCATCTGCTTTTATGCTATTACCATGCTGTTATAATTACTACAGTTTTGTAGTATATTTTTGAAATCAGGGAATGTGATGCTTTGTTCTTTTTGCTGATGATTATTTTGGCTATTAGGTTCTTTCATAGTTCCAAATGAATTTGAAGACTGTTTTTCTATTTTTTGTGAAGAATGTCTTGATATTTTGATAGGATTGCATTGAATTTGTAGATTTCTTTGGGTAGCATAGTAATTTTAACGATATTAATTTTTCTATGAATATAGGATATTTATTTTTGTGGTCTACAGTTATTTTTATCAATATTTTATAGTTTTCCGTGTATATGTCTTTCATTTTCTTGGGTAAATTTACTCCTAAGTATTTTATTTTTGATGCTGTTGTACATGGGGTTGGTTTCTTAGTTTCTTTTTCAGATAGTTTATGGTAAGCGTATGGAAACAATACTAATTTTTTATGTTGGATTAGTATCTTGCAAGTTTACTTAATTTATCAGTTTTAACAGTTTTCCAGTGAATTCTCAGGCTTTTCTGTGTATAAGGTCAGATCATCAGTAAACAGACACAATATCCTCTTTCTTTCATATTTTCATACCTTTTTATTTTTCTTGCTTAATTGCAAATTGGGTAGAACTTTTAGTATTATATTGAATGGAAGTCGCTAGGGTGGTCATACTTAAATCTTTAGAGTTCACTGGGTGGTTCTAGAGATTACAAATGGCAAAAATTTACACGAAAAATAATATAAAAAGACATCTTAAAAAGCGTTCAGTTTATCTTTTCTGGTAACATTTTATTGTAGCACTATGCTTTTCTCTCTTATATATGGGTATAGGAGGTTGTGATGTTGGTATTGATACCAACATTTTGACGTTCATATACATTTTTATACACTGATTTCTAAATAAAACAACATACTTAATTCTCATTATTTAAGAGTTCTCATGAGGCCAATAAAAATCTGCCTAACGATTTTCCTGGATAACGGTCACTTTCTTATTTGATATTATATCCGTGTTCCTGTGGACATGAGTGAAGTGAAGATGTTGGTAAATTAAGTAAAATCCTTAATTGTCAGTTTCACTTTCCTTATCTTTAAAACAGGAAAAATAAGTCCTCTTGTTTTTACTTAAGAGGATGATAGTATTATCTTAATGGCAGGTATAAATCTGCTTTATTCATTAGCTGTTGTGAGGAAATTATTGCAAAGGGGACAAAGAAAACTCCACAGCATTTGTCAGTCATGATTTGATGCTTTATTTTCTCCTTCCGTCTTGAAAGATTTCTAGAGTAGACAGCTGACCTTCCTCTGAGTACTTTCTTTTCTGCTATCATCACCTACAATTAAGTCTAAAACCTAATACATCTAAGACATTACACATGTAATGGAAGAGGGTTAATAAGGGGAATAAAAGCTCCAAGAGAATTAAATCACATTAAATGGGACAGTTGGGCCATAGTGCACTCTGTCTGGAGAATTAATCATATGCTGCTCATGCCAGTGGAAGAGATCAGTTTGTACTTATATTAGTGTCTTAGATTAGAAAAGAGAAGAAATAATACAATTTCCAGAAAGAAAAATATATTGATGACTGATGGAGTAGGTTAGTGACAGCCCCACATGGCCTTAAATTCCTGTATCAGTTCTGTGTGTCCCTCCCCCTGCTTTTTCATTCTTTGATCTTAATCATTTTCTCCTGAAGCCTTTAGAAGGTGCCCTTGGGTACTAGAGCCACAAAGACTATCTGAAGTCAAGCTCCTGGGAGTCCTACAGCTCCTAGCTCAGGGTAACGGGAGTACAAAAACCCATCTCTTTTTTTCTTAAGGTAGGACAAACTAGGGTATACTTTATACTCTACCAAGATTTAGTGGAGTCTGGGATTTCAACTTTGTGCCCTAATTTGGCTTTTCTCCCTTTTGTACTCTGCCTATCCTGCCTTCTTACCAATTTATCTTTATAAATACTTTCTTTATTATACATTTGCATGCAAATACTTAGCCTAAGGTCTGTTTTGGGTACAACCTGATCATAGACAATAGACTGCTATAACTTCTTAGCTTTTATTTAATAACTTAAGTCACATTTGATAGGTACCTTCTACATATAAATCCAATAAGCACATAGTTTATAAAGAAATATTAACCAACCTGTCAACAAATGCATGGTGAAGAAGGAAGATGGGATCATTGGCAGATCCCTGTACCTGGGACATCGTTCCATTCATATAGATGTGCAAGGCGTTGTGCATGCTGCTTTGAGAGGCATCTGCTAGCCCAGTAAGTGGACTAGCAAATCCTGTTCATTAAAAAAAAAAAAAAAAAAAAGGTAATGTTTACTTTAATGACTGAAAACCGTAGTGAGTATCCCATTTGATTTATAACCATAATTTAAAGCCCAATTCAAAATATAAAATCGAAAATAAAATTTATTTCATATTGAGACTCTTTACATTCTGGATAACCAGGGTGTATTCAATAAATATTTGTGGAATCAAATGGCTTAAATGTAGGTACAATGGACACTTAACCAGATAAAACAGGCTGAGCCAATTTGTGCTCCCTCCTGTTCCTTCTGCCTGTAATTTCTGTTTCAATATGAACAAGTCATAAGAACATTTTATAATAACCAGCAGTCGCTTTCACTTCAGTCTGTAACAACACTCAGAGCAGATCTTTTCAGCCTGTTATGTGTCCCCTTGCTTTCCATTTTTGGAGAATAATTTTGGTTTCTGCTTCCAGAGAAAGCATAAAATTTGTGACTTTTTACATTTTAATTCGTCTTTCACAGGAACATCTTTGCTATAAGTTCATAATGTGTTTTATTTTATAAAACATTCACTTCAAAAATAATTAGAACTCCAATAAATGTTTCCATGTATTGCATCAGCAACAGTAATAATGGGAATATTTTAATAAGAGCTATTATTTTCTAAATGTTGAGTATGCTGTTTATTGTGACATATTTTCTCTAACCTTTACAGCAATTCTGTTGATTAGAAATAATTAGCCCCATTGTAAAGAAAACTGAGATTCAGAGAAGTTCTGAGTTTACCAAGCTACCCAGATAGAGTTGGGATTTTAATCCACACCAGTTAGACACTAAAATATGAGCTCTTGGAATTTTGTGTTCTCTCTCATATGCCTATGAAGAAGTGGAAGATTAAGATAGCTTTTTAGTGCCCACTCAGGCAAAACTGAGAGTTAGGATCAGAAAAAGAAGTTTGAATAACAAAATTGAATTGTAAGCAGGAACCAAGTTGAGGGAACATGACGAAGGACGTATTATTGAATTTCAGAATTTAGAAATGTCAAGCAAGCAGAAATTACGAATAAGATTATAATGTAAATCAGAGTTATAACAGAAGCAGTGAAGTCCTAGCTTTATTTCATACAGGTAGAACTATTTTATTGGCAACATCTTCATTATTAAATGTGCAGTTCTTAATTCTTGCCTCACATGCCTTGTGCTCTCCCGCTATTGTGGCTTATAGTGCTTCTGCCCCTTCGGGTAGTGATTTTTTTTCCTTGCTTTACCTCCTTTTGAATTTATTTTATTTACTCTTGGAGACCATACCAATCCCTGACCCCTCTGGAAGATTAGCCTAAAAGAAGATTTGCCCCTTTCTTTTACACAGTTTTGTCTATGACCACTTCTGTGAATATACATACATGACACTTGATCTGTGTAGAGATTTTTCTAGATCTTGACATAATTTTATGTAACATTTAGAAGGATCTGACAAATTAAGTACCTACATTATTATAGAGATGGAAAAAAGGGCTTAGAGGGGGCAAAGAACCTGTCTAAGGTAAAATAACAAATTGGAGGCTAAGTTTAGAGCAGATGTCTGTTTTATTATAAAACGTATGCTCCTAAATACATTGGTTTACTTCCTTTGCTATGTAGCAATAAATCACATCACTGAGGACAATGTTCTACATAGAAGGTGTCTTCAAGATTTTATCTTTGAGTAGCATAAGTGAGAAATTTAAAACCACTTTTTATGTATACTTTCACACTTTTTAAAGTAGGTCCCAAACTGATTTTTTATTATTTAAAACAATTTTTTAAGTTTTTTATTTTTCATTGATTTATAATAGTTGTACATATCTTTGGGATACATGTCATATTTTGATACCTATAATGTATAAGATGTAATGATCAAGTCAGAGTAATTGGAATATCAATCACCTCAAAGCATTTATCTTTTCTTTGTGTTGGGAATCTTACAAATCTTCCCCTCTAGCTATTTAAAAATATACAACAGAATTAACTGTTGTTAATTATAAATTTCCTACTATACTATCAAATTTTTAAAATCATAAATAATTTCAGGGGATATAATTCAAGAATATTGCAAATAGTGTCAATTTAAGAATGAACATATTAGTTTCAAAAAAAATGTATGCTACTGAATTATTTGATACCATCATCCATACCAAAAACAACTTAAATTCTTCTTTGATAGTCTGTAACTTTCTGGAGTTACCTTTTGATACTTGAACTTGCATTTGTATACTGTTTTTCTACACAATCATATCTAGATGTTATATAGGTCATGCTTAAAATATTTTAAAAATATTGGTGAGGATTAAGGAGATGTTCGTCTAAAAATAAAAAAATTTAGATAGGAGGAGTAAGCTCAGGAGATCTATCATACAACATGGTGATTATAGTTAATAACAATGTGTGGTACACTTGAAAATTGCTGACAGAGTAGCTTTTAAATGTTCTTACCACCCAAATAAATATGTGAGGCAACAGATATTTTAAGTAGGTTGGTTTAGACATTCCCCAATGTATACATACATCAAAGTATCATGTGACACACCAAAAATATATAGAATTTTTATTTGTAAAATTTAAAAGGGAAAAAGAATAATTAGCCTACCAAACTTCTCTATAACAAAAATAGGTATATAAATCCTATTCTAAAGGTCAAAAATAAATAATTGCCAGGAAACCTTGTTCTTATAAATAACTAAAGGTAAAGAAATTTTTATACAAATTTTACTTACTTTTTTGAACTCATTTGAGCAAGATATGCTAATAATGGTACAATCCAGGAAAAAAAAATATTTTTTTACAATTTGATCCATCAACTGACAACTCAACCAAGAATTATTTGATAAAAGCAATTTTGCAAATGATGAATTTATTTATAAATGACTCAACATGTAAGAAGTTTGTTGCCTAGTAATTAAAGTTATGTGTGTTGGCAACACTAGTACCAATATTTTGAATCTCCCACTTGTTTAACACCCTGAAAGTTTTTCCCATTCTGGGAGCAGACTGTCCTGAGAATGAATTCAGGACAGGGGAAAGACAGGCTCTTCTTCTGAAACTTTGTTGAAAGGAGATTTTGAAAGGAGAGTTGGTGAAGGAGAATCTTCAGGATTCCTCTCAATCAGATTTATTTTGAAAAGTGTACTTGGAAGGATGAGCTAAAAGTAACTTTTCTTAAAAATCTCTGCACCATGTATCCCTTATAAAGTCTTTGTGAACCTGCAGTAGTGTATCTATACCACTTTGAAGATATTGCTGTAGAAAAGATTTTTAGAACTGAGTAGAACTTGGCTTAAATTCTATGTTACTTACTGGAAGTATGATCCTTGTCAAATTGTTTATATTTTTTGAACCTTAATGGTAAGAGAGGAAGTAAATAATGTCCACTTATCAGTTAGTGGCAAGAATTAATTTTGATAGCAGGCATAAAAGCATCTACTATAGATCTGGTGCTAAATGAATACTTCCTGAGTAGTAACTATCATTTCTATAATCATGTTGCATGTGATAAATGGGTGCTGCTAACCAAGAACATGGTGTACTCCCAATGCGAAAGTGTCTCTTTTGCTCCAACTCCACACCATTAGGTACCACCCTGGCATCAAGCATCTCCTCCTTGCTAAAGTGCATTGTTCTGTAGAAACATGCCTGCTGCCTGCCCTCATCCAATATCAGGTGCTCTTAGGTGTCCTAGGAATTAGAATGGACTACCATTTTAAGAGCATTTTCAGCAAGGCTAGTGTTTCATTACTCACTACTATGCTGACCTGACAGATGTTGCATCTAGAAAAGCTTCCAATATTATTAAGGAAACAACAGCTAAAGGAAGAGCACATGGAGCTGGTCAGAATGCATTGTGATATGTGTTTAGAAATAATGGAAAGGCCCAGGTTGAGCCAAGATTCTTTGTGATACAGACCACATTGTTAATATAAACAGTTGTAAACAGTTGTATTATAGTAACAATTTTAAATAATCTATGTATATATTGTCTCTTCAAATAGACTAGAAACACCTCAGAATTAGAGATCAAATTGTTTGCTTTGATTTTCAATAATCAAAATCAGAGCCTTGGACATCCTCATATATAAAAGAAAAACAAATATAAAACATTTCTCAATCTTTCACTTATATATCCTACAGAGATTGCAAATAGGAGAGATAAATTTCCATAAAACCTACAAGGAAAGTTTAGAGCACTCTACTCTGGCACCTGTCAAATGACAAAACACGGAAAATGTTATGAATGACAAATAATATAAAAATGTGAACAAATTGTTTTCTATTTTACCTTTTCACAGAGTTCATTTTCTTGACTGGTGAAGTCAAGTTGAAAAAAAATAGAAATAATTTCTTCAACATCAGTAGCTTCTCTGGCTGAGATTTTACTGTTTTGCAAGAATAAGTCAAAGAGGAAATTCTAGGAACCCCAAAATAATGCTCATATACATCTACCTTTTCAAATATCTTTAATGTAAATAATCTAATTTGAATTGCCGGGCTACTTCTGATATGAATATTATCATTATCTTAATTTTACAAATGTGAAAACTACAGTTTTTAGAAGTTAAATAACACATAAATTAAAACTAGTAATTGGAGAATCAATGAATTGAATAATTGATTTCAATACCTGTGCTCCTTTTTGTATATGACAGTTGGGTGGTGTCTGTACTAACTTACTCTTGACAATTTCTTTGCACTATACCCCTGCAATAAATTGTAGACTTGTCATTTTTAGCTACCAAATTACTGCAAGGTCCAGAATGTGTTATTAACTCAACCTTGTCCAGGAATTCCTCATGAAAAGAAATTTTAATAAACCAATGGGGACCCTGTTAGTCACAGATGCCAAAACAGCTCAGTGTTCTTTGTGAAGGGCAGTAACAGCTCCCCAAAATTATGTTATGCCATAACATTTGCAAGCTACATTTCTATTGGAAATTAATAAACTCAGTTCAGGTCGATGGCAAAAATAGAGTTTTTTTTTTTTTTTTTTT
>NW_016108053.1:37103-39734 GCF_001604975.1 Cebus imitator
TTTTTTGAGAGGGAGTCTTGCTTTGTCACCCAGACTGGAGTACAGTGGTTCGATCTTGGCTCACTGCAACCTCCACCTCACGGGTTCAAGTGATTCTTCTGCCTCAGCCTCCCAAGTAGCTGGGATTACACGTGCACACAAGCATGCCCAGCTAATTTTTGTATTTTCAGTAGAGACGGGAATTCCTCCTGTTGGCAGGCTGGTCTCAAACTCCTGACCTCAGGTGATCTGTCCACCCTGGACTCCCAAAGTGCTGGGATTACAGGTGTGAGCCACCATGCCCAGCCCCCTGACAATAGAAAATTTCAACTAATTGATTCTTTTTGCTTCTTTTCTTCCCTAATACAACTCTGAAAAGTTTTTGTTTGTTATTAATATTGATGCTTATCTCTCATACCTGGAGATTCAGATGTAACTGGTTTAGAATGGGACTCAGGCACCTGGAATTTGAAAAACACCTGGATTGTTCTAACGTGTGACCAGTGTTGCACTAAACTGAATTAAATTGTCTCCATTCTCTAAACCAGAGCTCATGCTTCAAAATCTTTACCTCTAAATATATTATTTCCTTGATGTGAAATTTTTACCTTCTATATTCTGACAGTCCAAAAACCCTTCTGCCTTTAAAATCCTACACTATAAACTTATACATTAACATATTTTCTTACTGGTAACTGTTCCATGTTCCTTTGAAAATTATGATTTAAGAAATTGAGCAACTACTACGTAACAGGCACTGGCTAGCCATTGGCACATACATCACCTCATATACTTCTGTATCTTTCTTTTTAGGAAGATAAGTTACAGATGTTGCACTTCAATCATACCTGTTAAGAGTTTGAAATGTGAAAAGGTGTGTAGTTAAATCATCAGAAGAACAGAGCACATTTAATTTATTAAGTTTAATCTGATTTTAAGTGCTTTTTACACCTATCTTAACATTTCATAGTGTTTCAGAGATCGAATTGGAGAAAAGAAAGTAAAAAGAAGATAGAAAATGTACACTAGTGCATCTGAAGACTTTTTAAAAAGTGACTTTAGACCCACTGACTTACATTCCTCCAGTTTACTCTCCTGTTGTGCAACTTAATTGAGGAATTAAGTCCACAGCTTCAAAAGGTTACATAAATGGTTTTAGGTGGCTGTAGTTGATGTCCGAGTACTTTGAAAAGACTTGTAATTTAAACTACTTACAGAAGAAATACAGAATTGCAGATCAAAAAATATTTTTGGATGTAAGCAAGTCCCTAGATACATGAGAAGCATTAACTTTCAACTAACTTCCAGTTTTCTCAAATAAAATGCTAAATCTACAGCCATAAAAGTAATTACTTAGCATTTATTAGAAAATACTTTTGACTCAAGAAATTTCTTTGATTATGAGGAATAGAGTAACAAAGTATATGCAGGGCTGCATGAATATTTCATACTATATAAATACAGCATAGCTCAGGTCACAAAAACTCCGCATATTTTGTGGTTTTCAAAAATGTGGTCCCAAAGTCAGCAGCATCACCTGTAAATTTGTTACAAAGAAAAATACTCTAGTCCTAGTAGTGAATCACTGAACAGAAAGTCAGATGGGGACCCATGATGTGTATTAGCCAGTTCTCCAGGTGTTTCTAATGCATACAAATGTTTCAAAACAGTTTCTCCCATTCTTTTATTGTTTGCACAAATACAATGACGAATCACAATGAGTCATAAGTCATCTCTCTAAATTCAATAAACTTTTTTGTGTGGTTAAGGATGTTTATTATTTTAAGATGGGTTTCTCCACTTGTTAAACTCCGTGTTTCTGTTTCTCTTCCTTACTTAACTGCCTTTCTACAACAAAGATTGCTATTACTACACCTGTACCCATGTGGTAGGTGCTAGGCTGTTTCCTTAGGTTTTTACAGAACTTCATCTTCATAGTAACTCTGTTTTTGTTGTTGTTGTTGTTGTTTGTTTTTGAGATGAAATTTCACTTTTGTTGCCCAGGCTGGAGTGCAGTGGCACAGTATTTGCTTCCCAGGTTCAAGTGATTCTCCTGCCTCAGCCTCCCAAGTAGCTAGGATTACAGGCACGCACCACCACACCCAGCTATCTTTATAGTAGCTCTGTAGAGAAGCTATTATTTAACCAACTTTCAGGTGATGAAACTAAGGCTCAAAGAGGATAGGCGGTTTATCTAGGGTCATTCAGTAGTGATATAGTTTAGTTATGTGTCCTCGCCAAATGTCATGTTGAAATGTAATCCCCACTTTTAGAGGCGGGGCCTGGTGGGAGGTGATTTGATCATGGGGGAGATTTCTCATGAAAAATTTAGTATCATCCCTTTGGCGCTGTTCTCACGATAGTGAGTGAGTTCTCACGAGGTCTGATGATTTAAAAATGTGTGGCACCTGCACCTCCTCCTACTCGTCACTCCGGCTCTTGCTCTGGCCGTGTGATAGACGTGCTCTCTCTTTGCCTTCCGCCATAATCCTAAGTTTCGGCCTCCCCAGAAGACAGGCAGATGCCAGCAATATGCTTCCTGCACGGCCTACAGAACTGTGAGTGAATAAAACCCTTTTCTTTATAAATTACCCAGTCCCAGTCTCAGGTACTCAGGTGTTTTTCTTTTTCTTTTTCTTTCTTTCTTTCTTT
>NW_016108053.1:41134-77654 GCF_001604975.1 Cebus imitator
ATGAGGAAGGTATTGTGCTTATCATCACTTTGTAAGTGAGGGACCTCAAGCAAGGGCAGGTTAAACTTATCAAAGCTCATCTAACTAGTAAGTGTCTTTAGCTGCATTTAAAACTTGGCTTTTTTATTGGAACACTTGAAGACATGACCTCCCTTGCTGATGATCCAAGTTTTCTACCTGTCAGCCCTGTGACATCAAGTTAGATAAATTCTCAGTTTCCTCATTTATAAAATGTGCATAATGATAAATATGGTATAAAGCTTTTAAGAGAAATAATTAAGATAATGGATGTAAAAGGTTTTTAGACGAGTAGGATTGTGGTGATGATAACAGTTGTTATTAATTACAGAGGCTCTGGTAATTTGTAAAGTTATTTTGTAAAGATATAGGAAAGAATTTGTCAATTTTCCTTCTTTTTTACTGAAACTATTCCAATTCATTCTTGGCGATGTCAGATCATCAATGAAAGTTTCTCTGACAAATATTTGGTTAGGTTTCTTCATTTAATGACACTTATATTTGCCTCTTTTAATCATTTATTTTCTTTTGATTATAATTACTTTTTCACAATCTAGTTCTTAATTCTATAAGTTTCAAGAGAGAAGAATCTGTCATTAGTTATTCCTAGTATATTGCAAAGTATCTGTACACGGTAGATACTCTATAAATGTTTTTAATAAATAGGAGACATATATTTCTCTTTCTGAAATGTAGCATTAGTTGCTGGAATTTTAAAATCAAATAAGCTAGCTTTTTTTTTTGAATATTCCCATACTGTTTAAGGTTTATGTCTTTGAGCAAGATTGACGATGGCTTTGAATCTAACCCTTACGTTTTTATGTTATAAGCTTTTCTCTCAATAGTCTCCTGATGGAATAATTAAGTGAATATAGAGAAACTGCCCTGAACAACCCACACAAGAAATAGTTTTGGTGTTGTTCAGGATGGAGGAGATAACAGTAGATATTACTATAGAAGAGACAGATGATTCTTGACTCTAAAAAAGTCATTAATAGAAATAATTATTCACCCATAAAACATGGAATAAATTTTGGGGAAATACCCTGGGGAAAGAAGAATGTATAATGATGATGGAAAACAGAATAGCATGACCTTTTTCTAGGTGGTAGAAAGTAGATAATTTGTAATAGCCAATTAGATCAAGTTTGGAAAACACAATGAACTATTTACTATAAAGACTGCATCATTTTGATAGCTCAGCAGTGCTTACTTCTGTGAGATTTTCATGCTGTCCCTCAACTTTCTGAATACTAGATGGTTGTATCTGGACCTCATTCTGTTGAGGGCCCTCAGGATGCATCCAATCCCCTGCAGACCATCTCAACAGCCACCAGAGAGAAGCAAGGTGACTAGTGTTCCACTGCAGAAAACACCTTTTACTTATGCCCCCCAAAAATACACGTGTGTGTGTGTGTGTGTGTGTGTGTGTGTGTGTGTGTATGCTCTTCATATTGATAATAAGTTTTAACTTATAAACAGTCAGAAATAATTATGTGTGTGCATATATAGAGTCTGATCATAGATAACATTATTATGAAAGTCAGTATGGCTGACTGGAGGCCATGAACATCCCCACTTCCACTCCCATACCTGCCAAACCAAAACCTTTAGAGAAAAAAACTGATAATATACATTGTTAGCCACCATCTTCTTTGGATTAAGCAAATGTGCCTTTAGATAACAACTTTGTTTGACACTTCATCCTGAAAGTGCAGAATTATATTTGTAATTAATAAGGTCTTCCCAGACTCCCTTATTTTTAAAAAGAAATTATTCTACAATCACAATGTTTTATTAATCAGCAAAATGTGGCCAACAGACCCCTTGAAGTCACTGAAACTATTCCAGAGGATTTGCAATGTCAGAAGTATTTTCCTAATAATACTATGATATGATTTGCCTTTTTCTGTGTTCACATTTGCACTGATGGTGCAAAAGCAATGTTGGGTAAATCTTTTGGTGTCTTAGCACAAATCAAGGTAGTGTAAGCAACTGTACTGTAATTATCGTATTCTTCACCAGCCATTGACTTGCAGTAAAAATGAATGAAGGAATGCTAGTTTCACTTAATGTCCTTAATGATGCAATACAGTCTTTTAAACCAATCTTTTTTTTACATGCCTTAATTTTCTGTTTGACAGAATGGAACATAAATATGCACTATTTATGCTGCATTCTGAAATAGGTTCATCTAGGAAAAAAACATTTGTGCCATTATTTGTGTCAGAGCTGAAATAATCATGTTTCCCACAGGAAATCATTTTCACTTCAACGTAGAATTGAGAGATAAACTGGCTATTTAGACAGGCATTTGACAGGCTTCATAAGTGAACAAAGCAAGCCTGTCACTTAAAAAAAAAAAGCTAATGATACTTTTTTTTTTTTGGCCAGTGATACAATTTGAATTTTCAAGCAAAATATAAAATTATGAAAAATTGATTCCATCACTGTGAGCCTGACAAAGTCTTCATACTTAAGGATATGTCTGATGAGATTGGTGGTGATATTAATAATGTGATTTTGAATATTGTATAATGAGGTATTTTAACATTTGGAAGATTGCATAACTCAGTATTTTGCAAATGACCAATGCATGATATTATAAAATCACTAATAGGTAAAATACTCATTCATGATGCTAGACAGATTAATGGACTTTAACGTGGCAAGGACAAAAAGTTCATTGACATGATTTCAGATTTGACAGTGTAATTAAACTCCGAGGAAAGAGTTTAATTGTGAAGTCTTAGTATAGAAAAAGAAAGGATCCACAATTATCTGAAAATGTTTTTAAAAATACTTTTTTCTATTCTGATTACATAGTTGTGTGAGGTAGATTCTTACCAAGTTCTTCAACCAAACTATATAATATATTAAATGTAGAAGTAGTCATAAAATCCAGATGTAGCCTGTTCGTAAATATAAAAACAGTTTCATTCCACTTACTATTTCTGAAATTATTATTAAAATTATGTTATTTATACTATCATGTAACAAATTTATTTTTTAAATAAATTAATACAAAGATGCAAAATCTTTTTGTTTTTTTACAAATGAGAAGTGCTCATAAATATAACCCACATAAACAAAAGCTGGGAGAGATTTTTCATATTTTTAAGAGTTGTAAATGGATCTTGAAACCAAAATACTACCAATCATTAGTGTGGAAGATTATAAAGCAGTCCTATGTATGCATCAGATGTTGCTAATTTGTCTTTGATACCCTGAAGTTAGGCCAGGTGTGGTGGTTCACGCCTGTTATCCCAGCACTTTGGGAGGCTAAAGTGGTGGATCTCTTGAGGTCCAGGATTTCGAGACCAGCCTAGACAACATGGAGAAATCCCATCTCTACTAAAAATACAAAAAAATTAGTAAGGCAAGGTGACACACACCTGTAGTCCCAGCCACTTGGGAGGCTGAGGCTTCAGAATCCTTTGAATCCGGGAGGTGGAGGTTTCAGTGAGCCAAGATTGCACCATTATGCTCCAGCCTGGGTTACAGAATGAGAATCCAGAAGTCTTTTAACACGTATTTGTTTAATCAATAAATGCATAAAAAAGAATTATACATTTTCTTTGCAATATGTATTGCTAGTGTGTAGTGATATTTTTCCCAACACTTATACCAAGGAAATGAGGTGTCTATATGTCTTAATGCCTGACCCTTTACTTCGAAAAGGTATATTATTATTTTGCTCCATAAAGATCTCCCTGGACCCTCAATTGAAGTTTTGGAAAATGAGATTATTCCTTTGTAAATAGCCATTTTCTGTATCAGATCAAATCATAAAAACTTTAATGAAAGCTCTTTAGCATGGATAAATACACATCATGAAGACTGATAACCTATGCTAAAATATAAGAAAAGTTGAGAAGACTATTGAAGTTTACAGAGAAGGCAGGAGGAGAAAAAGGGAAACATTTTTTGTGTATGTAATAGGAGCTAGATGTACATAAATTTTCATAAATACCCAAACATGTAATTGAACAAATTTTACAAATGAGAAAGTAGATGCTCAGAATTTTAGAACTGATACTGAAATCCAGTTCTGCATGTCTTCAGTATCAGTGTTTTCATTGACCTCAAAGGGCTCTGCACTAATCTGACAAGTTTCTGTCTCTTTTTCCAGTGAAGCTTCCGAAGATGGCACTTGCCATAACATAATACCTGCACCTTTTAATTCAGTGCAAAGATGACACAAAGCTTACATAAATTCACTTTAGTTTCTCAATATTCATATTTGATAAGAACAACAAATTGCATGCCAATAGAACTAGAGGAGTAGAAGAGGGAAGAGGTAGAAGAATCATTTTAAAATGTATAAATATGTGAGGATGAATGCTTATTGTTTTTTACAGAGAGAGCACCAGTGATGATATGATTGCACTTACTGCTAAAATGTTACTGTGTATCAAGCAATAATACCCTCAAAGTTTAATCTAAGTCCTCTCTGAAAGAAATAGAAAACAGTGACTTTGTACTACTCAGATGTTTCAACAGTGTCACTACTTCTAAAGAACTCTGTCTCTGCAAGAATTAAAATGCCCGCAATGTTCAAATAGTCGTAATTTCTATTAGGCTACTATTGCACGCTAACTAGAGAATTTCTATAATAACAACCAGATGTGATAAATGTATTCTGGTCCTCTCAGCCTTCTGCTTTGGGAAATAAGACATTGATTAAGAGTTTGACAGAGATTTTCATATGTAGTAATTACACCTGACTTGTGGTTGTGTGCGTTGTGTGTGTGTGCATTATGTGTGTGAGTGTGGGTGCATGTGTGAACCTGTGACATAAATATTAACTCTTTCCTGAGAGCAATTCTGCCTTAGATAATTTAAAATATACAGAAATATCTGCAATTATTCACAGAACACTCTCTATTTTGTTTCAGAATTTTAAAACAGTAATGTTATCTTCTGATGAACTACATTTAAAACAAATCCACTTGGATAACAATAGAATTGTCACTTGTTGAATTCCCTATGTGTTTTAGGAGGGGATTTTCTGTTTTCTTCAAGCTCTGAGAACTTGAAGAAAACAGAAAAGTTAGCTTTTGAGTAAATGAGTAGAATGAACTTACAATGTAAGGACAGAGACTGTCTCCTAAATTTATTGGAATAATTACTTTGCTGAGAATGGTGCTTTAGTTTAATCAATGAAATATCCTAGGACTATTGTGAGGATTAAATAAGATAACACGTGAGAAGTATCAGCGTCTGGCAACAGGAATTTTATTGTTATTATCAGGATCATTGCCTGATCAGAATACCAATATGGTTATCAAGGTGATAATTCTGAAGGATTAAGTAAAACAGGCCTAGAAACGTTTTCCTGGTCTGGATGAATCATTTTGCAAAACCCTCTGCCTCTCTTCTGCCTCAGAGTACATCAAACTACTGAGTTTCTAATTCCCTTAGAATTGATGAGGAAGATACTAGGGAAATAATTTAGCTTTCTAACTATTAGAATGTGTCACCCCATGCTAACTATCCCCTTGGCTATCTATCTTACCCAATTAGTGTCAAAGGAATTTATGTTTTGAATCTGTGTGACCATTTTTTTTTTTTTTTTTTTTTTTTTTTTAGTAGGAAAGTCAATTTCTCAGGCAGGAGGAGTGAAAACTAGATTATCTATGGAGGCTTCATTGGGGTTGTCCAGCTAACTTTTCTACACACTATTCATATTACAATTTCATTAAAAATTTCAAAAGTTCCATTGTTACTCATTAAGGCCCGGAGCTCATTTCCCCATCTCTGGATTGCTCCTTAAATAATCCTTGCATGTGAAGTCGAGATACTTCCCAGTGAAGTGTTGGACAGACAGTCACATTGAAACAAAAAGGGCTGAAGGGCTGCAGAACAAAATTAAGATTCTAGAGAATCATAATACCAGTTTTATAAGGACTGTTATAAGAGAAATTACATTTTTACATGATGTATCACTTACTAGGCCAAAAAAAAAAGGACCAGTTGTTAGAAATCAATCACAGATGTGTCAGACTCATCCTGAACTTGTTTTCCTTTCTGCCTTGCAGTTAGTTACCTAGAGCTTCTGATTCCATGTGCTAACCAACTCATCTTCATCCTCATTCTCACTGCTTTAGAGCAAGCCTTTACCGTCCATGACTCTCAGTAGCTCACTGATTACCTTTCTGCATTCTGCTAATGCCACGAGCATCATATCTTTTGAAGTATAGGTAGGATAATATCAATTCCTTGCTTAACAACCTATCAGAACTACTGTTGTCAGTGGCAATGTTTCCAAGACAAATTTTTCAGGCATACTTTTGAAGATATGGATGTTATACTATGTTTTTTAAACATTGCGTTTTAATGGTGATGACAGCTAATGTTTAATGTATTGCTAATGAAATCATACCTCTTTGACAGTTTGATTTTAAAGAATCTTAGAATAAACTTCAGTTGCCTAATTCTCTAGGGATTTGTGAAGTCCATAATGTGTTTTTAGCTTCAAGAATATTGACAGACACTGGTATACATGGTATTTTCTAAAACTCTTTACAGCTCTTGTTATTTCCCACTACAAACTCACTATTCTAGCCACGTAGAACTTCTCATCTTTTGGTAACTAGTCTGACACTTTCACACCTCTATGTCATTGCATATGTTTCCCTCTGCTGGAAATGCCTCTCCTCCTCTTCTATGCTCAGTGAGCAGTTACTGACATTTCAAGATCCAATTCTATTTTCGCCTCCTTGAGAAATATTTCTACTGTATCTGGGTTCTTACCTCATTTTATGTCAGTCATCATTTTGTGTATTCCTTATGTACTTGTGTGGTGTTTCCTCACTTGATGGTGAGCAATTTGGTGGGATAAACTGAGTAAGTTATCTTTGTATTTCTTTGTACTTCAATAGTATACCATAATACCAGTTTCATGGATGGCTATTTAAGTTGAATGAAACTAGATTTTGGTTTAGCCTCAGGAGCTTTTTATTTTCTCTTGTGGGGTAGGTTTTCCCTTGATGGGTCACATAGGGGTGTTATCCCAGTGGGCATCTTAGCATAGTGTGGGATGTTGCACTGAATATACTGAGAAGTCTCTTCCAATCATAAGTCTCCATAGTCATAAATTGCATTTGTTAGAGGGGGGTTGTTTGAAACAATGTATGATCACCCAAGATTAGCTTGGTCCTACCTATGATTAATTTGATTTTACACTATTATTGGTATATGTAAGTTTTACAATGAAGGTAGCTTTCTTTATTTATTGATTTATCAATCTGTCAATCAGTACTTAATAAGCACCTACTATAGGCAGCCACTGTGCTCATTAACACATCATTAAACACCAACAAATTGTTCCTTGTTCCTGTCTCCTTCTTCCCTTTTGGGTACCAGAAGATATATTTGCTCCTGCTGTTATCTCATTTTTGAAACTTGCCCTGAAATCCTATCTGTCTCCAGAAACATTTATTTTTGGGTTTGTCTTCATGAATTTTCCTTTCCATCCCCCTCTTTCCCTTGTTTTCCACTAAATGTAGGTCATTATAATATTTTCTCAGAGCTCACTGTTTACTTACTTTGTAAGCTAATTGCCAGAGAAGTTAATGGTTGCTAAGTTGTCAGTAACTAACCACAGCTTAACACAATACTGGCTGACCTTTGTTGAAAAAATGTTGTAAGTACTTTACATGTATTATATCATTTAATTTTTTGAACCTTATACATTATTATTACCCACATTTTATAGATAAGCACAGGAAAAGTTAAATCATGTACTCAAGGTCACATTTCTAGGAAGTGGTTGAGCTAGAATCTAATACTAGTCAGTTTGGTTGCCTTTAAACAATTCATTGAATTTCTAGGCCCCATGTCCCACTCCCCAACAGTGCTATTAGAAAACAAAACAAACGAAAAAAACAAAACAACTTTTGTAAACTGTGAAATACAAGACACAATGGATGGGTAGTCACAGATTTTCATGAGATAAAATTCCTGTTTGAATGTGATAACTGACTGCATGGGGGCCCCTATTTAACCTAATCAGAAGACAGCTGCTTATAATACAGACATATTTATTTATTTATTTATTTTATTTTGCTTTATCTAGGAACATGAAGTCTCTCTCTTTTTTTTTTTTTGAGAGAGCCTTGCTCAGGCTGGAGTGCTGCAGTGGTATGATCTCAGCTTACTGAAACCTCTACCTCCTATGTTCAACCAATCCTCCTGCCTCAGCATCCAGAGTAGCTGGCATGACAGACATGTGCCACATGCCTGGCTAATTTTTGTGTTTTTAGTGGAGATGGGGTTTCTCCATGTTGACCAGGCGGGTCTCAAGCTCCCGACTTCAAGTGATCCACCTGCCTTGACCTTCAAAAGTGCAGGGATTATAGGCGTGAGCCTTTGCACCCAGCCATGAGGCCTCTCTTACATAGTTCACAAATTGCACATCTTCACTTCAGTAGACTAAATCAGAACACTTACTTTGTCCTAGGAATGACTGTGAATATTTTGTTCCGTGGGAAGTGCATTACACACCTCTCACAAGACCAAGAAAAAAAAGAAAGCAATAACTTTGAGGTTTAATCAAGAGCAACAATTCCATTTCATATGCATGTATTGAAAGAGCAGAGCATAATGGTGACATTTGCTCTTTTCTCAAGTCCTACTCTCCTCACTGCTATACTTGAGCACTCCTTGTAGGCCAAGACACCCCACATTCCTTCCCTATTGACGTTGTGAGATAAAATGTGTGTCTCTGGAGAGCAAAAGTTTCTTCCAGATCTTGACCTTGAATTTCCTAGCCAGTGAAAGAAAACATTATTCCTTGAAGTCATGACTAATTTCAGGCCTAGAGCTGAAAGATGCTCTAGAATAATTTGCTTACCAGAGAGAATGTTTTAAAAAGGTGTATATGAAATGGAAACATAGAACCAGCTTGAAGGTATGCCATGAGCAAGTTCTGGAACCACTGACACGCAAAGATAATTAAGTACATCAATGAGTTACATACCATTAAACAATGGAAAGCCTTTACTCCATACCATTAATAGATAGGTAGATAGATAAATAGACAGAATGGCGGATTCTTGCTAATAGAATTCTGAATATTGGCTAATAAATTTAAAAGAAGTGCTGAAGTTGAAAAATCAGAAATTTGTAACCATCAGTGGATGCTAACTGCAGGAGAAATTGGGTTAAGAGGCAGGCTATTTACATAGCCTTAAAAATGTCTCCATATAGACAGTTTATTAGTTAAATGGGAAAAAAGTAATTATACAGTGGGAAAATTGGACCACATCTGGAGTAGGTGACCAAAATTAACATTACCAACAAGACAGATGGTTATCATGTGCCTCCAGATGTGACACTGTCTCAGAAAGATGCACAATCACCTACGTAGAATTCTGGCTAAAGTGCATTACCTGGATCCAGTCATGAGGAAATATTAGACACACTCAAAATTAAGAACATTGTATTAAAAGAAAGGTAGAGGAGGGAGGAGGAGGAACTATATCCTCCAGAGCAGTCAATCACATAAAGACACATATGTACAAGGATATGGAAACATTTTAGACTAAAAAAGTCTAAAGAGCCGTGAAAACTAACTGCTATTTGACCCTAGACTGGATTCTATTTTGGAGAGGAAAAATGCTGAAAAGGATATTATATCTGTTTTTAAAAACTGAAATATATACAGTAGATTTGATAAAGGCATCATATCAATATAGAGTTTACTGATGTTGAAAACTATTCTGTGGCTATGAGTCTATTCTTCTTAGGAAATACACACTAAAATATATGGGAGTAAAGAGTTACAGTCTATGCAATTTACCCTCAAAATGGCTCAGACTGGGAGAAGGAGAGAGAAACAGGATAAGATGTACATAGCAAGTGAATTAGGGTAAAAGATATATTCATGGTTTTTTGTTATGCTTTTATTTTCACAGCATTTCTGTAAGCTTAAAATTATTGCCAAATAAAAATCTAAGGAAAAGTAATTTAAAAATGTACACCTGATAAAGAAAAGTTCTTCTTAGTAGCTCAGAATAATGATTTCCAACATTTTCTCTAATGACATGGACTTTATACAACAGGCATGGATAAAGTAAGTTGTGGGTTAGGTACAATTGGAAAGTTTCTAGCTATTATTCAGTTATTAGATATTTATTGAATACCTACTATGTGCCAGACAATATGCTATGTTACATCTCTTTGCTTCTCACACATTTTGTCTATTAAATTATGTATGAATGAGAAGAAATTATGGGAAAAAAAATTCACACACATAAGTTATTTGCAGTAGCCACTTATCTGCAGCCAATCTGCTGCTCCCTCCTTACCTTTGTGTATTAGACTCTCACTTGAAAACCACTGACTGAGCTGACACATATTGAGCTACTTTTTTTCTTTGACTTAAGGCCCTAGATAAGCAACATTCCTGTGCCTTATTTCTGTGACCAGTCCTTGTTTCTTAATAATAAAACACATGTTTTGTCACTCATGGCTGAAAACTTTGCCTGAAAAAAACAGCAAAATATTCCAATTCCCTTAAAGATGTAGCTTTGCTTTGCAATGTCATTAATATCAGCATTTGGGGTAATGTTGTTAATCTCTGAAGAGTCCAATGGGACAGCCAATCCTCCCAGATGACAACTTTCAAATTGTGTACCTTAGACTCACTAGATAGGCTCTGAGATTTCCTGGCACCATGTCATGCCTTCATAGCTCAAAAGACCAAACTGATATTATCCACTTTAAAGAAACTTTCAATCTATTGTTGATTACCAGAGTGCAATGGAAAGAACTTGGACTTTGGTACTGGATAAAGCTGAGTGCAGATTATCTCTGCCGCTTATTTATTGAGAAGCAATAACCAAAAGATCTGTTTCTTCTCTTAAAAGTGGGAATAATAAATGCAGTCTTCCTCAGGGGATGATTATAAGAATTGAGTGAGATAATGCCATATAAAATGTTTGACACAGTGTCTTGAAATATGATTATTTTAAAAAGTTAATCATGAATGTTACTACAGAAGAATAAACATAATTTCTGTTTTCATGCTGGCAAACAGATTTCACCTTTAGGATGAGACTCTCCTTGCTTAAGTGGATTCTTGGTGTAAGAACCTGAGATTATAATTTTGAATAAAATAGGAAAATGAATGAAAGTAAAACCGCTCTGTACAGTACAGTCACAAAAGTTAGGGTGTTAAACAATGAAAAAAGAAAAAGTTAAGAAGAAAGGATTACGAAAGAGAGGAAAGGTTTTCTACATGGTAAGGTGTCACAGGCCTTTAAGGAGGTGGGATGTCTAGTGTCAAATTTTGAGTTGTCTGCCTTGCCACAGTTAGTGCTTATGTCTTTCCCAAACTTCTGTTAAATTTGTGACTTGAATGACTGTTTTTGTTTGTTGTGTTTGTGACTTAATTTACCTAATGCAAATTTTTGTGAATGGAATGGGTTTCTGGGTCAGCTATTAACAGAAAGAATGAATGGATGTTGAATGCAGAATGCAAGCAAGATGAAGGCATTTGTAGGAGAAATATTTAGGAGTTAGAAAAGATCATGAGATGTAATTTCTGATGAAGGACAGAAAACTTGAGAGATACTAAAATGGAGGCTTGGCCTGGGAGCTGTGTCCTTGCCACAGTAAATGAATGAACTTACCTCAAAGAGCCACTGCTGAGAATATTTTAAACAGGAGAAAACTAAAATACTAAAATTTAGGAAAATACTATCAGCCCATAGTCTTATATCCAAAATTTTACAATACAAAATGTTCTGAAAACGAAATTATTTTGTTTTTATCTTTTAATGGAAAAACCTGATTATTCAGCATTAGGTTGCCGATTGCCTGTATTTATTCTCATGATGAATGTATTCATATATTTCATTAAAGGTTCTTGTTCCTGCCCTTCCTCTCAACCACCCCTCGACGCCGACGCTGCCCCTTTCCTCCTCCTCCTCCTCTTCCTCCTCCTCCTCCTCCTCTTCCTCCTCCTCCTCCTCTTCTTCATCTTAGTCTTTGACAGAATCTCTCGCTCTGTTATTCAGGCTTGAATGCAGTAACGCAGTTATAGCTCACTGCAGCCTGAAACTCCTGAGTTCAAGTAATCAACCTGTCACAGCCTCTCTAGTAAACTGGGATTACATGCATGAGCCACCATGCCTGGCTCCTGAAGCTGACATGCTGGATTATAACATGCTGACCAGTGTCAACTAGGGTCATTGTTAATAATAGGTATATACAACACATATTCTTTGTCAACTCAGAAAATTGTAAGCTCTCCAACACCTCATAGGACTTTGGATAAGAGATTGTAAATATGAATTTTGAAAAAAAAATTAAAAGTGAGTGAAAAGAAAGAGATTACCTTCCAGTGTATTTCTAAAGCTGAAATTGGCAGATTTATCCATGGAACCAGATTCATATTGGGTCAAACTCAGGCAAAATTCTACATCAGCTGAAGAGGGGAGCCTTGGGGTCCTGGATTTGTCATGGTTTCCAGGATTGCGCTGTAAAGGTCCCTCGGACGTTCCATTGCATAAAGTCTGATGGCTGTTGTACTCCTCCAATCGGCTACAGATAATCTGTATAAAACACCCTCATGTTAAAGAAATCGTCACCACCCCTGAGTCAGTAGGAGAAGATAGAAATGTTGGAATTCTAGATTACTATTGTTAGACTTCTCATTATTAGGAGATGAATGTAATCATGTGTCCTTAATGACAGGAATATGTTCTGAGAAATGCATCATTAGCTGATTTTTTCATTGTGTGAACACCATAGTCAGTGTACTTGCACAAACCTAGATGGTATAGCCTACTGCATATCTTGGCTGTATGGTAAAACTATTGCCCCTAGGCTACAAACCTGTCCAGCACATGAATACTATAGGCAATTGTAAGATAATCGCAAGTATTTGTTCATCTAAACCTATCTATACATATAAAAAGCACAGTAAAAAATACAGTATACATTTTTTTAATGGCATACTTGTATATACAGAACACTTACCATAAATGGAGATTGCAGGACTAGAAGTTGCTTTGGGTAAGTCACTTAGGATGTAGTGAGTAAATGAAAAGGCCTAAGATATTACCTACTATAGACTTTATAAACGCTATATATATATATATATATATATGCTACATTAAACTTGTAAAAATATTTTTAATGGTAAATTAACCTTAGCTTCCTGTAACTTTTTAAATTTTTAAATTTTTTAAAACTTTTTGACTCCTTTAGTAATAACATTTAGCTTAAAACACAAATACCTTGTACACCTGTAGGAAATACTTATTATATCTTTAGTCTATAAGCTTTATGCTATTTAATTTTTTACTTATAATAAACATCACTGAAATTTTATGTTTCATTAAAAACGAAGACACAAGCGTACATATTGGCATAGGCCTACACAGAATCAAGACTGTCAATATCATTGTCTTCCACCTCCACATCTTGTCCCAGTGGAAAATCTTCAGGGGCGGTAGCACACATGGAGCTGTTATCTCTATGATAACAGTGCCTTTTTCTGGAACACCTCCTGAAGAGCCTATCTGAGGCTGTTCTACAGTTTACTTACTTTTTTTTATAAGTGGAAGAAGCGCATTTGAAAATAGTGATAAAGAAATAGTCAATTCATAAACCATTAACAGTTGTTATTATCAAGCATTATGTCATATACATAATTTTATGTATTAGACTTTTATACAGCTGGCATTTCAGTAGGTTTGCTTAAACCAGCATCATCATGAAGACATAAGTAATGCTTTGTATATAACATTATGACTGCTATGATGTCACTGGGTGGCAGGAATTTTTCAGCTCCATTATAGTGTGGGACCACTGTCAAATGTGTGGTCCGTCCTTGACTGAAATGCCATTGTCTGTCATATGACTGTATTTTAAAATGAATTGTTGAACAAATTAGATTTTTGAAGGTTGCAAAATAAGCCATAAAAGTTACAACCTAGAACAGGATTCTAGTGTTGCATCTACCACTTAAGAAAATGACTTAAACTGTGTAGGTCTCATCTATCAAACGAAGATAATAATAACTACTTCACATAGTTATTGAAAACAAAATATTAAACACCTATTATATGTTAAGCACTGTGCTGAGACTGGGATTGCTAACAATAGTCATTTATCTGTATATAAAGCCCATAGCGCATGGCACCATCAACAGAAAACACTCAATCAACAGTAGCTTTCAAACATTAATTTATATTATATTCAGAATGCCAAGGACTAGACATAATTTCACTTTGTGCTTTTTGTTCATAAAATGTCCTATCATTAATGGTTTTTTTTTTTTGTGTGTGTGCAGTACAATACTCGTGGTTGATTTTTTTTTAAATAAAAATTTCTCTGATTCTTTAGCCAGAAAAGGTGATTTTCATTGCAGTAATACCATCTTAAAAATAAGAATTCGTCACCGTTTTATAAACACAACTTCTAAAGAAAATATGGCACATGGATTGCTTCATTTAAATCACACAGCAATACTTTCGACTTCACAAATAAGGAAAATGAGACTCAGAGAAGGTAAGTGGCATTTCCCAGGTTATAGGGCAAATTAATGCTACTATTGTGACTGCAACCCAAGTTTTCCATCTTCATCATTAGTGTATTTTGTGCTTTTATAACTAGTCTAGCAGAGTACAACATTCAACATTTTGTAAAAGTAGGTTCTAGTTTAAAATAGAGAGTTCTAGTCCTGTTTCTACGTTGTGGATGACAACAGGGTGTCTTTTGTTGGTTTCCCTAAACCCTGATTAAATTTTTCTAAATAAATTGTCTTAATATAACCGGTTTGGGTCTCTATTTCCTGCTGAGATCCTGACTGATGCAGGCATTATTTCCTTAAAGATTAGGATCTTATTTCGTTAAAGATCAAGATCTTTCCTTTTCCCTCTCTCGTGTATCTTCACTGGCCTCTTTGCACTTTCCAGAACTCACGTTACTCTTGCACAACATGTTCTTGTACTGATTATTTCTTCTGGGCAGACTGCTTTCCCTGATACCTCCATGGATAATTCAGATCTTCACTATCTTAATGAGATCTACACTAAACAGCTGTTTAACATCATATTCAGCCTTACTCATCCACTTTAGCACTGTTGTATAGGTGGCTAGCACTAACTAGCAAAAGTTCAATATGTGCAATCCTTCTCAATATTGGAATGTTCAGCAATATCCCATCATTAGACAAAGATCTATTGTCAGAGTATTCACACCACAACAATTGGTTGTGGTATGAGTCAGAATCATCTCTCCCCACTTCCCGACTCCCTGTTGAGAACAAGTTATTAATCATTTAGTGTACACTGCTAATTTCTGCTTTATCCATGCACTTAGCACCTTCTAACATACTATATAATCAAAAGAACTCCTCTCATAGAATAATTGATATATTGTTGCTGCATTTCAAACCAAAGTTTTAAAATGTCTAATATGTGTCAGGCATCATAGCAGAACACAAGAATACATAGTGAACAAGTTTTTGTT
This sequence comes from Cebus imitator, assembly GCF_001604975.1. NCBI lineage: Eukaryota > Metazoa > Chordata > Mammalia > Primates > Cebidae > Cebus > Cebus imitator. Next base: position 56,642 of record NW_016108053.1, read on the forward strand.
TTGATAGAGCTTTCAGTCTAATAAGAATGGTTATGAAGATTAAATGTATATATCATATTGCCTTATTCACTGATGTAAAAATTCTTTTTATAAAGTATTAGCATTTTAAGTATTGAATACTTTCTGTAACTTACCTTCTAGTGGAGTAGGTCTAGGAAATGTGTGTGGGGTAAGACAGTAAAACAATATCTATAACATTTTTTAACTCCTTTAACTTTTTAAAATAATAAAATAGTTATTATTTTATATTACATATGTAAGGTATTGTATATATTGTTTTAACATCACCCACAAACACTTCCTAGACCTACTCCACCAGAAGGTAAGTTAGGTAAAGTACTCAATACTTGAAAGTGCTATTTTTAAATGAATTTTTAAATTAATGAATGAGGCAATGTAGTATACACATTTAATGTTTATAAGCACGCCTGTTAGACCATACAATCTATCAAAATAAAAACTGTATTTATCCTGTTCACTATGTTTTCTTGTGTTATGGTATGGTGCTGGACACATAGTAGACATTTTAAGACTTTGGTTTGAAATTCACTAACAATAAATCAATTATTCTATGAGAAGAGTTCTTTTGATATTTGTCTCATCAATGAGAAAACAGGCTTAGAAAACAGGTTAAGTGACTTCATCAAACATACATAGTTTATAAAACTAGGGGAGTTAATATCTGAATATAGACTGTATGATTAAAAACTCAAATCTTAACAAGTGTCTTAAATGAAACTTCCATTTCCTGATTTCCTGGCTACTCATTGCTATATATAGGCACTCCAGTCATCTTCCCCTGTCATCTCTTGACCAATGACTCTGTTACGAATCTTCAAGGACTCCATGTTATAAAATCCAATGATCCATGCAAGTCCTGGTGTTAACGTAGCATTGTGTGCAGTTGACCACTTCCACTTTCACAAAACACATCCCTCTATTGATTTCTATAATCACATCCCCTTTGCTTTTTGCGTTTCTCTCTTCCTGTTACTACTTGGTGTCCTGCTAGCTCTTCCTCATCAATCTTACCTGTAAATGTTGTAGTGCTCTAGGCAGGACTAGCTATGCAATTTGCAGCATCGGGTAAATGCGGAGGCCTTTGCTGGGGTTGGGGAAATCAATATTCACTTTCTCAATCTACAGGGTATAGGTGTCCCACAGTCTCAATCTTCAGCAAATAGGTAATTCCCTAGGGATTGAAACCTCCATGCTAAGACTTGTTTGAATAGGTGGGTATATTAGTTCAGGCTGCCATAATAAGACACTGCAGACTGGGTGGCCTAAACAGCAGACATTTATTTTCTCAAAGTTCATGAGTTTGGAAGTCCAAGATCAAGATATTTGGTGAGGCCTCTTACGTCTTGCAGAGGGAACCTTTTCCCTGTCTTCACATGACCTTTCTCTGCATACACAGAGAAAGAGACAGCTCTGTGTTTATCTTCTTATGAGGACATCATTACTATTGGATTAGGATCCCACTGTTATGACCTGATTTAATGTTATGTATATCCTTAAAGCATTACCTCCAAATACAGTCACACTGGGGATTAGGGATTCAATACACACATTTTTTGGCAGACACGATTCAGTCAATAATACTGGGTGAGAGACCCATACGTAATCACCTGTGCACCATGCTAAGGTGCAACCAGCCTCGTCAGAGAAGACCTCTTGATTTACCCTGAACCAACACATCATGGGACCAACACACAACCTCACACTTCTTGCTTGCACCAAGGTTCCCCCAGGGATGGAGAGTGACAGTGGAATATCGACCTCTTTCCTCCCACCAGTAGTCTTAGGGAGAGAGTGAGGAAGTAGAAATTAGATGGGGCTGGTGGATGGGTAGTGGTAGTCAAGACTCATCCCAGGAAACCCAAGAATCTGTCCTCAGGAGGCAGAAGGTCTGCAGGACACATATGAACCAAGCATATGCCCCATTGTCTCTCTAACTTCACTTATAAAACACAAACTCAAAGATAAGATTAATAAGAATTTCAATGCCAAGACCACAGATCATGAAACCTCAAATGTGGGGTCTACTTCTGACCATGGAGCATTGTGTGATGGCACTGTTTTTTATCTTGGCAATTCTACCTCCAAAACGTATCTCGAGTCAGGTAACCATTCTCCATTTGCTCACATCCTGTATGACCCTGCTTCTAAAGTCAGATAACCTACTCTTCTCTGGGTACTGCTTCTGCTTTTACATTCTGTGACTCTGATTGTGGCTAAGCATGCCCACTCTTTGCCATACATCAAATATCCTGCCCATTCTTTAAGGCCAAGGCAAATAATTTGTGAAAACAGACATTGTTGATTCTCACTTAAATAGTAACTCAAAAGAGGCTGACTCTGAATGTAAAAAATATTCAGGAATCCTTCGCCAAATTATTTTGCTTGTAGCTTCATTTATATGTAGACAGAAGAATAAACTATGATGAAAATATGTGACTAATAAGCTAAAAAGGGCTCTTAAAAGGAATAATTTTTATTTTTATTAGTGGTACATAAATTAATGCATCACTTAAATTCATTGATCTCTTAGATTTAATAAAATAATTAGGTAGTGAGATATAAATTCTAAGCAAAACATGAAATGCAGGAGAGCCCATTGACTCTTCACAATGGGTACTTGCTTCCATGGGAGGTTTGCGACCACTGGGGAGATAACATTGTTCTTTACCCAACTTAAGCTTATTCATTTCAGTCTCTAATTGGCAATGATTATTACATCCCTTATAAAAACCTATCCTTCGTGAAGACCCATTCATTTTTATATTGTTTATTTCTTTACTTTCAGAACCTAGCACAGTTTCTAGCACTCTGTAGAGGTGCAATAAATATTTGTTGGATGAATGAAAAAAGTCAATGAATGAGCCAAAGAATCTCCTACAAAAAGTTTGTGTTGAGTGCTTATTTTTCTTGGTCACGTTGTTGGTACCACTTCTACCACAGAATAAATTTCTAGAACTTTTTTTTTTAAAACATATGTTGAGTCCCTACTCTGTCCTAGGCCATAAGGGATATAACTCTGTGTACGTTTAAAATTGAAATTCTCACTACTACTCTGTAGATTTTTATGATTTTATCTCTTTTTTTATGACAAAGATACCAAACCTGAGTGTAGAAGACTACAAAAGGCTAATAGGATATAAAGCCTCATGTTATGATTCATAATTTTGTGAACAATAGGGAAGGTACATAAAATAATTTTAAAGATAAAATGTCTTCCTGGTCAACTGTTTGCATCCCATTTGAAAATAATCAAGACTATTTTATTGGCCTCCTATCCCACTGAATTTTCTATCTGTTAGCATGTATAAACAAAGTTAGTCATCTGAAATAGAAGTAAATGGGCAGTCCCCCATCATAGATGGCTGTCACTGTGTTAGACAAGAAATGCTTAATTTTTGGTTACTAAGATATAACTTATGAATTGATGCATTGAGTGGTAGAGAAAAAATTGTGCTTCATAATGCAGGTAGATGAGACTTCAATTCTGTCTAATTTTTCTTACTAGCCATGTGTCAATGAACGTGTTTTTTTTATTTTTATTTTTATTTTTTAATTTTTATTTTTTTTTGAGACGGAGTTTCGCTCTTGTTACCCAGGCTGGAGTGCAATGGCGCGATCTCGGCTCACCGCAACCTTTGCCTCCCGGGTTCAGGCAATTCTCCTGCCCCAGCCTCCTGAGTCGCTGGGATTACAGACACGTGCCACCATGCCCAGCTAATGTTTTTTGTATTTTTAGTAGAGACGGGGTTTCACCATGTTGACCAGGATGGTCTCGATCTCTTGACCTCGTGATCCAACCGCCTCGGCCTCCCACAGTGCTGGGATTACAGGCTTGAGCCACCGCGCCCGGCCGAACGTGTTTTTTTAGACTTGCTAAGTCTCAGTTTTTATAACTGTACGATGATATAATATATGAAAAGAAACTATTCAACAAATAATTCCTGGCTCCACAAATGTCAGTTTCTTGTTTTTCTTATACGTCACAACATTTCTCAATTCTTTTATTCATAAATAATTGAGAACTAGAGCTGCTGAGTGACTTGCCTTAGGGTCATACGATGTTTGGAATCAGTTCTAAAGGACTAAAACACAGCCTCCTTATTCTGAAGCAATAGCCACTGCATTCACTATGACATGTTAATGGTTTAGGAATTGTTGAGTTAAACTAACCTAACTTTTACATGGAATTTAGTTTGTTGGATGCCTTTATAATTTTGGTTAACTAGACAGTACAACAAGTACATAGACGAAATAATTTTTATTCTTTGAGTAATAATTCTCAGGATATTTTCAAAAGATCCTGCTGCCTTACAGACTCCTGTAGCCAACTCAGTTAAATTAGAGAGGCCTGAATGAAACTATTTTTGCTGAAATGCCAACTGCCAAGTGACTAAGTGTGTGGATGACTGGAGGTATTACTAACAAGAAGAAAATCTACCCTGGTTCCAGAAATAATTAAACTCCAAACCTTAGTTTTTACACTGCACGTAGGAGAAGAGGTAGGCTTGGAAAAACTGTTAGCATTGTGCTTATGATCATGAAGACTCTAGTGAGAAAGACCTCGTTTCCATTACTGACCCTCTTAGTTACACGGCCTTGGGCAAGTTACTTAAGCTCTCTGAGTATCAAGATTTTTCATTTGTAAATGGGATTTTATAACTTTCCATCAAAGATAAAATAACATGTATAAAGCACTTAGCATAGTGCCAGGTGTAAAGTGTTTAATAATGACAACTATTTTTGAAAACAAAACCATTGGGCAGGTCACCAAATTCTTTTTCACTTCGGGTGTATAACACTGTTTGAATATTCGTTATTATAATATTTAATTTTGGTGTATTATTTAAAAATATATTATTTCCACACATGAAACTCAAATGATATGCAATATCCTAAACAAGCCATACAAACACATTTTATTGAATTCCTTCACAGTAATGCTTTATATTACTCTAACTTTAGGGACAAAAATGGTCTCAGAGTAATTAAGTAACTTGCTTAGGGTCTTATAGCTAAGTAAGTATGAAAGTTCACTCAAATTTATTACTACATTCTGTTTTTCATTCCATTTAATCCTCTTGCACACACACACACACACACACACATGCACACACACACACATGCATGCACACACACAAAGCATTTATGGTAATTCAACCTCACTTTTTTTTCTCTTGGGAAGAAACAAAGGTCAAAGATTTTAAATAACTGGTCCAATGTCATCTACTAAATGGCAGGGGTAGAATTTGAGCCTGGATGTTCTGATGATGACTGTGTTCTTTTTCTATTTCAACACAAGTGGCTTATAACATAAGCTGAGTGTTGGGGGGGACAATCAAGTGTCTTAAGTCACAGGAAAAGAGAGGCGATACAAAGAAGAAACAGATAACAGATACATTAATGAGGAAGGTGAACCTAAATACTGCTCTCTTAAATTCAGAGAAATAACACTAAACTGCCAGCTATTAAAAGCTTTTGGGAGCAAAGATTTTGTTATAGCATTAGAGGTTTATCTGGGAAAAAAATGTAAACCATATGACATTCCACAAAATCTTTTTCATAAAGAAAAAAGAGAAGCTGTTATTTCACTGAGCTGTTGTCATGGTTACCTAAAACCCATGACTCTCTGCTGAAATGTGACTTTTTTTCTTCCAACTGTTTGCTTCCATGTGATGTGCTTTTCACCTGATGAGTGAATTCCCTGGTCACAGTTTGCTCATGTCTATCAGCTAGGAAATGTTTTTCCTCTCTGTTTCAGTTCATCATGACACCTATTCCTGATACCCTTTTTATTTTTATGCCTAGCTTATCTGTTGATTGCATCACATTAGATCTAATTATGCTGAGCACAGGTAGTTTGTACTTAAATGTTATTAAGCAAAGCTCCACCTCCAGATACAATCAACTATTATAATTGATGACAAACATGGCCTCTACTTTAAAATGTTGGGGTGTTAAATGAATAAATGAGCAAACAATCAACAGACATGAATTAAGAACATAGGCTTTCCAAAAAATTTAATTAATTACCTGATTTTAATATATTAATAGAAAACTCTGACCAATAAATATGATTAACCTCATTTAAATTACCCTCAGCTATGTTGCAACTTGGTTCCTCTTCTTTCTGGTATTCTGTCTTTCTTTGTATGCACACACAGACATACATATGGAACTACCAGAGAGAAATATACAAAATATGTGATATACAAATTTGGGTAAATGGCTGATACTGCTATTTTTGTATCCTTGGCACTTGGAATCCAGTGTTATAAAAAAACTGCAGTTAACGGTCTTAGCAATCTACCCATGCAGAGTTTAATATTTTATCTATGTTAGTGTTGGAGCTAATGTTTCTTTGATGTTAAATTTTATTAAATTCAGCATTTATTTGTAAAGCCTGTTCCATGTGTATATTATGGCCCTGAGCTCTGTGGATACAGTAATATTTAGAAATGATCACTACCTTGGAGCAGCTGACAGGCTGGTAGATACAGACAGGGTTGAAAACCATTACATGTAATGACAAGTTACAGGTGCTGTGATATAAATCGGTACAAAACTATAATGAAAGCCCTGCTATAACGAAAGCACAAAGGGGAGGGGGTCAATTCTACCTGAGTAATAGAGGCGGGTCAGTAAAAGTCTCAGGATATTTTCATTATGATATAAATTAAAAGGACTCCATCACTCTGTCTGCCCATTTTGTCTGGGACAGGAGAATTTTAAGGGAATCAAAGTGATTATATGTCAAATTATACATTCAGAGATTATTGGGTTATTTGACCCCTTCTGAACCTAAATGGATCCTTATAAATAAGAAATAACATGGCTGACTTAAAAAGCACAGCAGTCAGAACCAATTGGTTTTAGTCCTCAGATGTGTGACTTTGGACAATCATCTTACCGTTTTAGACTCTTCTGTAGTTTTCAAAAAAAATGCACAGGCTACCCTAGATATCATTGCAGATCTCTCAGCTCAGAGTTAGTAAATGCTATCAAATCTCTAAAATCTCAGTTTTGGGGCCAAGTAAAAAGATACCTGAAACCAATAAAAAAAAAAGAAGGCTTTATGTGAAAGGGGCATCGGTCTAGCTAATTTGGAAGGTCTTAATTAACTCAATCTAGAAACTATCTGATCTCATCTCACACAAAATAGTCTATTTCTTAATTTAATCAATTTGGGCAAAGGCATTCAAATTAATGATGTGTTTATTATAAAACCTGTATTTTTGGAAAGTGAAAGTAAAGAGATACCAAAACAATCTCCATATTCATTAACTCAAAGATTCTCAGTGCTGGCTACACATTAGAGTCACAAAATGAGGTTTTAAAAATGCAGACACTTAAAGGCCCGGGGAGGTGGCTCAGGCCTGTAATCCCAGCATTTTGGGAGGCCAAGGCAGGCAGATCACTTGAGGTCAGGAGTTCGAGACCAGCCTGGCCAGCAGGGTAAAACTCCATCTCTACTAAAAGTACAAAAAATTAGCCAGGTGTGGTGGTGGGCCCCTGTAGTCCCAGCTACTAGGGAGACTGAGGCAGAAGAATTGCTTGTACCTGGGAGACGGAGGTTGCAGTGTGCCAAGATCATGCCACTGCACTCCATCCTGGGTGTCAGAGCGAGACTCCATCTCAAAAAACAAACAAAAAAATACAGATACCTGGACTTTACAACTTCACAGAAGACCACTTGAATCTGAATTTCTAGCAAGAAATTAGGTGCGTGAAACACTTGCAACATTTAAAAAAAAAAAATCAAGGTTTTTTTTGGAAGCTTCCTAGGTGATTTTGACATTGGGAACTCTGAATTAAATCAATGTAAGCAATTGATCATAACTTTTTAAAAGGACTTTGTAACCAGCAAGGCTGTGCAAAGGAATGGAAGTAGTCAGTGTGAGTTGGGTTTGACTGTCAACCTCTGTCACTGATAACCCCTTGACCCTACTAAAACACAGTAGATGAGCAGCAGATGTTCATTCATTTCACCTTTCTCAGTTGCACTGTGGTTTGCTTGTTCCTCTTCGGTCATCTTCCGTCCACTCTGGTTTCTAATTTTTTTTTCGAAACCTGTTCCTACACAGCACTTTAATCATAGAACAAGGTTGAAGTTAAGAATTGTAAAATTTCAGTTCAGGGCTTACCTATTAGAGATAAAATTTTTTTTTTTGGTCTTGCTTTGTTTGTTTGTTTGTTTTTTGCCAGACAGTATTACAATTGAACACATTCATGAAGAGGGAAAGAAAGGAAACAAGTTCCACTCAATAATTAATAAGTAATTTGGAAAAATGATACTCATCTAGTTCTGGATAGCATCTGGTATTACACATCTCAGGTAATTAAAAATCAATGTGTATCTATCTATTAAGCTTTCTTGTGGATGTTGCAGCTCATTTTCATAATTTTCACAGTCCTCCAACCTTTCCGGGCAAGTGAAGCCATGTAGTTAAAGAAAGCTTTACAACTGACTGAAGATCCCATGTGCAATCCTGGCAGTTTTTTAAACAAGAACAGAGGATATAAGAGCTAGATGAGAGTTTGCACTTTAAGGTAGGAGTTCTGAAAGCTTATTGAAATATATTTTTTTCCAAGCACATTTTTTTTCTAGCCTTTCCTGCGCAAAACTCATTACTTTTGGTAAGCAACTGACTAATAACACCAGAAATTATACAGTGGCCTTTTTCAAATAAATTTCAATAGACTCCACTGGGATGGAGTACAAACCTGGCTGGGCAGAGAAGGCCATTTACATTTCAAAACTGCAGATTGTCAGAAATTGAGTGCAAGATTCTTCCCATCCCTTTCACATATTGGGCTTAATTTCATAGAACATTGCTAGTCAAAGTACTGCATTAGAAATTTTTGGAAGCCAGGCAGAAAAGCATTCATTTCACATATGGTTTTAAGAAGATAAATAATTAAACACTTATTTCTTTGTCTTCCCTTTGCTTCTAATTCAGAATGAAAAATTCAGAATAGATGAAATAGGAATTTAATTTCAAAATAGTAATCTTTCATGTTGTATCTAAAGTTTTCAAGGACTGAGAAAGAAAGCTGCTTCTGCAGGCTAAGGAAAAAGACAGAAGGAGACGAATCATTTAGCTAAAGAGATCACAGCTGTCAAATCCTTGAAAATACGTTACAGTGGCCAGACTATTGGACTATTCTCCAATAGCCAGACTATTGGAGAATAAATATGATTTTTTGCTGCTTATTACCTGTATAATCTTATGCAAGTTAAAAAGTATCAACCTTTACAACCGCTAAAATGGGGAAAGACTGATGAGCATTAATGAATGAATGCACAAAAACACTTGCAACAGGGCTCACACATGCTAGATGTTCAATGAATATTAGCCATCCTCATTATTTACCTGATTAAGCCTCAGGATCTTCATGCTTTAAAAAATAAAGATCTAATCCAATAATTTGTTTATCCTGATGAATCACCATAGACATTTAGTAAATTCTGCCTTCCCAGGACCCTCTCTTGAAGATGCTGACAAATGAGTCTAGGATAGGGCCAGGAATTTGCATTTTTAATTTGTATACCATATGAATTCTATTGTGAGTAATAATTTTATAATTCAGAAACATTAGCTTATATCATTTAATCATCCAAATATGCATTCATTCATTCATTGATTCAATTCACAAAATACATAATGAGCTATTGTCATTTTTAAAGGCACCAAACTGTGTTCTGGGAAATGCAATAATGAATCAAGTACCCTGTTCATTGCAGTTTAGGAACCTAGTAGAAGACATTAGACAACTAATCACACAAATACCTAAAGTGTGCTATAAAGTAAAAATACAAGGTACACTGAGAGTTCTTAACAGGGCATCATTTCTATACCTTGCCTGAAGAAGGCACACCTTACCTGCCAAGAGGAGAAGAATGATGCTGGACTGAGTAGGTTAGGATTTGCTGGGTGCTGAGCTCCCATGTACTCATCTGTGCAAATGTCACACTTCTCTGCATCGCGCCAGTCCCAATATGGAATAGTGAAGTTTTCGTCTCCTGTTATCTTCTGGATTTCTTGTTCCCACCGCAACAAGAAGAGTCTATGCCAAGGCAGAAAACCTGGTGCTTCATGGGCAAAATCAATGTCTTTCCAGATTTTAGATCCCCCAAGCAGTGCATCCATTGACACATAATAATGTATCCAGACAAAGAGGTCATAAATGTTGATGTCACTGAACATGGGTGCTGATCCATTTTTCATTTGGCCATAGGTGCCTGTGGGGATGACATAGTCTGAGCTGATAGTATGCTTTGCTAAAGTGAGGTAGGCCAAAAATTTGTCCTTCTCTGGAACACTCAAATCAAAGATACTTCTTCTCACCAAGAGTCGTCTCTCTGTGCAGTTTGGTCCCCAAAAACCAAACTTGCAGCTTCCACAGTTGAATCCCATGAAGTTGCCAGAGCACTGGCAGGTCCTATTATAAAAGATAGAAGGCCATGACTCCCGGTCATCCACTCCTGTGAAGGGAAATTGAGGCCCAAGTGGTGCATTGGACAGAAGGATATTCTGACAGGAACCTCTGCCTGAAAGCTGGCCACAGGGACTCCCGTCGCCACTCCACGGTGGGCAGCATTCCTTCTCCATCAGGTTCTTAGAGGAGACACAGGCTCGAGGGAAATGGCCAGCGGAGGTCTGAAAACTCCACAGCAGGCAGCACAAGACAGCCAGAAGCATTATTCCTGTAGGCTTCACAAGGTCTGCTGGAACTGATTAATTGGAGTCACAGACTTCTCTTTGCAGCTACTCCTACAGTGGCTATCACATGTCTTGGCTGAGACCTATATAATACCACTCCCACCTCCAGCATCAAACACTTTCAGTCTTTATCTTAAGCTTTCATCCTCTGAAAAGCACATGACTGACTTTTCTTGGGAATTGGCACATATCCCGCCAGTGGGATAGGCCTATGCTAAGGTGAAAAGCTCTATTCACCATTAATAGTTTAATTTTTATGGTTAGAAGATTAACAATAAGGTTAACTATAATAACAATGCCCGATGTAAACACACCCAGCTAACAGACTACAAGATTAATGATGATTTGAACTTGCAAATGAGAGGTGTTATCAGGAATAGCACTTCTCTTATTACGAAAGTTTAGGAAGTATTAGAGATTATGGGTTTAAGGTTGTTATTTCTCAGAGACCATGAACAGGCTACAACATTTCAAGAACTCAGTTTGCAGAGAGAGATTGTCTTCAGAGTCCAGAGATACTTGGTTATATATTATTGAATTTCAGTTTACTTATTTTCCCTGATAATCCTGTTGCATTTTCTGACAAGTCCTAAGAATAGCTGACTTTGATAGCTAGGTGATCTTCATTGCGGGGCTATCCCACGGCAAAGAGCTCTTTCTTTTTCTCTCTCTCCTTTTCTCTGTGTGTGTCTCTCTCTCTCTCCAATGCTATAGCCATGTTGTTTTACATACAAATTCTAGAAATTAGGAATTTATTTGAAAATGTTTTTGCAATGTGTTTTGTGCAAAGACATTCTCAATTAGTGAATGAAAAAGATTTTTTCAACAAATATATTTTGATCATGTCAATTATTTCAGAAGTTTCTTCTTTGTGTGTGCAGTGAGCTAAAAATACAAATTGACTATTTATGTTATTTTCCATTGAATAGTATAGATAATAAGTAAATCAAACTTTTAATAGAAGAGAAGTATTTGCAGGCTGATGATATTAGAAAGAATTGCATAACTTAGGATAATCATATGCAAGTGTTATCAAGGGAATGCCCTTTATTACTTCCTCAAAGAGTGGGCATGAGTTGGACAAACAATTGAGAATAGATTCAATACCTGAGGCAGGGGAAATACGTGGAGGTGGGAGTTGTGTTTCATCTGTTGAGTTGGAGCATTAAACTCAAATAAGCCTCCACACATCGTAGAATATTAAACCTGGGCCCAATCCATGGAGGAGCTTAAAGACTTCGTGCTTTGAACTAAGGTGAGCCTTTTGTGAGCTGAAGAATGACAAAATGAGAATAGTCAAATCAATGTTGCCCATCTGAAGCTTTCTTATTTGTCCTCCTCCATACTGAGTGGTCCCCTGAAATTAATGAAAAAGGGAAAGAAAGTGGAAGCTTTGAGGAGATCGTCAGTGTTTGGGCCCTTAGCTGAAGGGTTCTAGGAAAAGCCATCATTATTTTGATGGTGCTAGAGTGTCAGCCTGCTCTGCTTTTTTCTCTTTTTGCTGGAGTTTGTCTCATTATTTAAAAAAAAAAAAAAAAAAAGAAAAAGTCAAGGCTACTCCATACAACTTTTTTTGAGAACTAGAGGAGGCTTTGCAGTATATGGAGCAGTGTGTGGGTGAAGAGGAAGAGAAGTTTCCATGGAAATGCTGCCTCTGGCTGGGATCGGGAAGTCATCACATGATCTCCGCAAGGAAGCTTAATCTTTTTTTTCTCTCTCTCTCTTTCAAAGCCACAAAGAGATTAACACAAGGCTTCATGTCCCTGGGGAGCCTTGGTTCTGCATTACTTGTAACCACATGTGGCATTTTGTAATTCTTTTCTATCTATTTGCAGACAGAATTCAACTTCTTATGTTGACTTCAATTAAGAATTTTGCCTTACACTTGCCCCACTATCAGACTTCTAGTGAAATAACTTAGAAAGTCTTCATCATGTTCTTTAACGGCCTTTGTGTACTGCTGTCCCGTCTGTTTTTCACAATCTTTAGAGCCTTCTTAGAGGAATTACTAAAATGCTCCTTGTCCTATTAATTTCCTTTACAGAGTTGATTTTCTTAAATAGACCTCTTCATTTGTCTGCAATAGAAGCTACGGTCTCCTCTGCCCTACATGTGTTGTAGTCTTCAGTCTTATTGCCAGTCCTGGGTTCCAAAATACTAAATCCCTCTTAGAGTGCTTCCTGACTCAGATGTACATTTTTCTTTTTTTTTTTTTTAAGATGGAATCTCACTCTGTCACAAGGCTGGAGTGCAATGGTGTGATCTTGGCTCACTCCAACTTCTGCTTCCTGAGTTCAAATGATTCTTCTGCCCCATCCTCCTGAGTAGTTGGGACTACAGGTGTGTGCCACCGCACCTGGCTAATTTTTGTAATTTTAAGAAAAACCGGGTTTCATCATGTTGATCAGGATGGTCTCTGTCTCCTGACGTTATGATCCACCCACCTCGGCCTACCAAAGTGCTGGGATTACAGGAGTAAGCCATCATGCCCAGCCTAGATGTACATTCTTTAGGTGTCTTCAGGCTGTAGGATTTGAAAGGGTCCTATCCTATTTTGGGAGACTTATTGTATGACCTGACGTGAAATTAATGCACTACTCTGTAAAGTAGGATTCGGGGTTCAGTAAATACTCTGCAAGTATTTACTGAGCACCACCTACCAGACATACAGGGAGAGATGGGAAAGCTAAGAATGACAAAAATATCACAAAGGATATGGTCCCTTAAAATAATATTTTAATTTTGGTAATTTTAAATAATATTTTTAACGACATGTACTTTAAATAACTTTTTTTTCTGGATTAAATTACTTTTTAAGTTGCTATAAGAGAAAATTAAAGAGAGAAATTAGAGAACATGACAGAAGTGCCTTTCTAGTCTCATGAGGGGAGGGGTAGTCTGGGATTATTTTATGGGAGAAGTGACATTTCAAGTGACACTTGAGGAATCAGTAGAAGCCTGTTTGATGTAGAGGAGAACAGTGGGAGTGTGAGCTTTCCAGGCGGAGACCATACCATAAGCAAAGTCTCCAAAGCGGAAGTAGGTTGGTATATTCAAGGGATTTAAAGATAGTTAACATGGCTGCAACCTCCAAAATGGTAGAGGTGTGATATAGGTATGAAGGTGTGTGTAGGGACCACCTCATCATCCATAAAAGCTTCGGAGCAAAGTTTTGGGTAATCATACATGAGTTTCAAACTTTTCACTGTAGCTATAGAGGTGAGAACAGATGTGAGGTGGGGCTAGACTACATGTAGAAATAATTGTTAGGAGACTATTGATGTAAACTAGGCAAAAATGATGTTACTTAGACTAGAATAGTGATCCCTGAGATGGATGTAAGTTAATGAATTTGAGAGATAAGTAGGTGATAAATTTAAGAACAGTAAGAAGTGAAGGGAAAGAAGATTTGGGGCTATAAGCTAGGTTTTTGGCTTGTGCCGTTAACTTCAAATAAGGAACAATAGAGGCTAAATGTTTGTGGGAATTGAGTATGGGTTCATTTTTAGGTATTCTGAGTTTGAGTATAAACTAGCCACTTTCACTGGTCCTGTATTTCTGGTATTTATATAGATCATTCACTCACTCACTAGTGTTAACCTAGTCAATCTTCCTCTTTTTCCTTACTTAGAACCTTGTATTTCCTCTTTTATTTGGAGGTGGTTTGAATCCATTTTCTGGTTTTGCTTCTCAGCCCTCCTTTCAGTTACAATAGCAGCTACCATTTGTTAAATACAACTAATATAATTATATCAGTATCAACAGCTACCATTTAAAGAAAAAAATTACTGTTGAAATATGTAGCCATCAACTCTTTGTATTTGAAGTTTAGACTCATTCATTTGTTCAATAAATATTGAGTATTATTCCTAAGAACTTATAGTAAATACCAAGAGCATATAAGTTATATAAGTCACTGACCCTTAATTTGATGTTATGAAGTCAGACTCTCTGATATACAAGGTCTGCCTTGTGTATTAGTTCTCAGGCCCCATGGGAAGAAAAAAAGGGGAGAAAGAATTAGCATATAATTAAGATTTGTTCAGTAATTTCGCTTATCACAACCTGAGTATGCTCAAGTCTACCACACAGGGCTGTTTGGACTTTTAAATTATTTAATAGATATTAAACATTCATTATAAGGTCTGACACATATTAAGTACTTAATAAATGTTTACCGTTTTCATTAAAGACCACAAATTTGGTGCCAATAGTGCTCTTCACTATAGTGCTCTCAATACTTTTAGGATATTTTTAGTCTTAAGATCTTGGGAATAAGTATTTTATTGGCTATAATTAAATAACTTTGCTTGAAATTGGCCCCTCCTTCTCTCCTTAGCAACCCGAATTGCCCTTTTTCTCCAATTAAAACCTTGTTCCTTAGAATATTGAATGTCTGCAATTACACTGAGATGTCATACAATTTGACATAGAATTTGGAAATTGGCACATGCTCCTTCTCTTACCAATAATGCTTTTCTTTCTTATTGACTTGCATAATTTCTATGCATACTGTAAGATACATCTCAGGTGTTATAACTTCAAGAAAGCCTTTCCTGATCTTCAGACTTTCCCTGAATATAAGCTGGGGGACTATCTTGCATTTTCTCATTCAACCCTGAATACAACCTTTGTCATGGCACTCACAACAATGTATATAATCTACTGATGTTTCTCACACCCTGTCTATATCATAAATCCTTTAAGAATAAAAATGTGGTTTCACACCAAATGCTTAGAACATTGCATGTCAAGTATATCTTTAGTAGATGTAGAATGGATGGATGAATCAACAGTTCAATTTCTTCTTTTATTTTCCTTATTTTGTAAAATACATGTTCTAAAATATTTCAAAAATGTAGAAAAACAGCACTTACAAATTCTTTACCATAGTTAATAAATTTTAAAATTTTAGAGTAATGGATGCATTTTTAAGATCACATAGTATCATTTTGGATGCAGGAAAAGCAGAGCTAGAGGAGGAATGGTAAAAGTATTGTGCTAACCTACCCTGTGTTAGCCAGACAGATTCCATTTTGCTGAGAGCCAGATAGACTCCATCTTGACCTCCACCTCACCCCTCCTGCCACTCCTCCCTTAAGCACATACCTGGGCCTTGCTACTGTGCTGGGTCATGCTGTGCTTAGAACTACAGAAACATACAACCTTTGTAACCCATAGCCTGCTTGACAAGCCCACTTGCCATTGTGAATGCCCCCCGCCTTGGTTGGTTATATGACAAGTATCAAATACCTCCCGTGGTAACTGGCAATCATGGGAACCACTTGTGTATACCCTCCTTAAAATTCAACAATCATGAGAACCTCCTGCCTCCTAGTTACCAGCATCCTTATCTAACTTGCTTGTTCTGCTTCTGTAAACTCTGCTCCAGCTAGGTTCCCACCCCCCACCTAAATCAAAATATAAGAGAGAATCAAGCCCCTTCCTTGGGGCTGAGAGAATTTTAAGCGTTAGCCCTCTCTTGGTCCCTGGCAAAAAGTAAAGAACTTGTAATTTGAAACTCGGAGCGTGGGCTGTTCCATCTAGCTCTCCTGGGTATAACAGTATGAATGAGACTAGCCTTTATTTTGAATGAAGTATCACACAGGGCAGAGCCCATCCATACATTCGGCATACAGCAGAGATGAGAAGGCTCAATATGAGAAAAGACTGACAGAACAGAATTAGGGATGCATTTTACCTTGGCAGAAGTCTAGCTAGAAGGAGGGGACTAGTATTTACCTAGGATTTATTCAACTGTAATTTTCATTCAACATTATTTATTGGATATCTACTTTGAGATAGACATTTTCATACTTTTTTTTCTAATTCAATCTTCAAAATAAGCCTGCAAGGTACGTATTATATCCCTTTATAGTTAAAGAACATGATGTTTATGCTTAAGATTAAGCAACTAATAAATTGCCCAGCCACATCTTTCTGCATACTTCCATGTCCCACAGATACTCTATTTCATTGTGTTATTTTCCAGGCTAATGTTAGTTTTACTTTCTGATTGCATTTTACTGTAACTAATCCTGCTTCTAGTTTTATACATCATACTTTTCATGTTCTATATTCTCATATCTGTTCTGAAGGTCAGCTTTGGGGTACATGGCTACATTTTTTGATAGGCTTCTAGAATACAGATGGATCTTTGGTCATCCCCTGCTCCACTGCTCCAGTTTCAAAATATTCTTTTTAAATGACATGCAGCCTCACTCATGCACTGAAACACCTCCGCAAACTGATCCTCATAGATTGTTGAAGTGTTAAGAAAATTGTGGCCACCACAATGTTGAATGACTCATATATTTTTTTGCTTCAGCTGAACTGTCTATAATTGTTTTAAGGGTAGAGGATATTGATCTCTAGGAAGCCAATTTCCTGATTATGCATAATTCTACATGCAGAACTCATTTTGTCATCAGTTAATGCATATAACACTTGTAATTAAATTTACTAAAAATTATTTAAATAGCATTACCAAAGAGCAAATATGCATTACAAGAACAACGAGAATAATCTAAGACACGTTTTAGGGAAAATGGGCTAGTAGGAAAACATAACTGTAGAGTTGAAGAATGGCTGCTGAGAGACAGCACAACTTCTGATGAATTCAGAACAGAGCTAGCTGATGAACCAACATGTAGGACTAAAATGTGCAAGCCTCACAAGTTTAAAAAACTCATTTGTAGTAATGTTATTAAACTGTGCAGATCATCTAGGAGAAATAGGAGAAAGCACATGGCTTTCAATATTTATTGAACATCAGTAATGACACAGACTGTCAGTAAAATAATTCTCTTATCTCAGAGCTCAAAACATGATGTCCCCAAAATATGACTTCCTGGCATACTGAGTATTTTCAGTTGAAGGAGACTGGAAGTGCCACAGAAGCAAGAAGGTCTGTTTATACTTCCCCTACCCACTTTTCTTCTTTGAAGTGGGTCATAGAAACCAGAACTCCTCTCCCCAAAGCAAGCCATAAAACCTGGGAAGGTCACTCTCTGAACTTCCTTTTCCCCAGAGAACCTTTATGTGACAGGTGGGTCTTCAAGGGGAGAAGACCTTGCTTGTTTACATTCTTCTTTACCCTAGAGGTCTAATTCTGGGCATTACAATCTCTGAGTATCATAGAGATTATTAGACACTCAGGCACAATAGGAGTTTCTTAGGCATAGACAAATGACAACAGGTTTTGAGTAGCCAATCAGAAATTGTGAATTGTAATGGGGACTCAGATTTGGGAAGAAGTAGTTTAAACTTTCAACATTTAAAATATCTACCAAATTAGCAAAATTAACATACATTCTATGATGAAAAGAATCTCAGTGATTAAACTTCAAGTAATATCTTTTCAAATAGATGCATCAAATATTGTTATGCAAGACAGTGGTTGAAAAGCATGTTTACCTAAATAATATCATGTTTATTTCTCACTCATTTTTCTCCAAATACTTACATTAATTGGAACTAAGTTTGGATTTATAGAGATATTTACCCGTATACTTTAGCTTAAAGCTGCCTCCTTACGTATTTTAAGTTCAGACTAACGGTTTCTCCAAACATAGTGAACTGAAACCTAACTGGATGTGTAAACAGACTGTAATCTTCTCCGGTGCCCAACACCAAGTTTTGGCCAATCAAAGGTGTCAGCTGTTCAAACTGGGTTCAAATAAGGCAAATGCCAAGCTGTAACTGAGCCAGCTGTTTCTGTATGTCTCCTCCATTTTCCATAGTTTACTTTTCATTTTCTGTGGCTGCACTGGAGTCTCTCTGAGCTTCTCTGGCTCAGGAGGCTACCTGATTCACAAATCATTCTTTGCTCAAACTCTGTTACATACAGTTTGCCTAAAATTTGTCTTTTAACATACCTAATGTCAACTTGTGTGCCTTCCTTAGAGTTCAGCCTGCCCTGCCCATTTTCCCAAGCTGATTTTATATGGCACTTAACCTGATGGCCTGTTGATTGTTCACAAGATTAATTTGCCCTGAAACATTGCTTTTCACCATCTCACACTTTTATTTCTGAACAAATTTACATTCATTATAGAAAACATTTATTTCGACCACCCAGGTTCAGGTAAAATAAGAGGCAGTGACTATTTCTAAGGTGTCAGAAATATATATGCATTACTTCCTTTCCTTCGTTTAATCAAACAACATTGAATGTTAATTTTTGTGCCAAGCAATGTGCATGACAACAGAAAATAACAGCGACAAATGAGCCATGGTCTTTGTCCTTGGAGTGGTTCACAGCTTGGCAAGGAAGTCAGA
This sequence comes from Cebus imitator, assembly GCF_001604975.1. Taxonomy (NCBI): domain Eukaryota; kingdom Metazoa; phylum Chordata; class Mammalia; order Primates; family Cebidae; genus Cebus; species Cebus imitator. The sequence continues at coordinate 75,664 of NW_016108053.1, forward strand.
GAAATCAAGAGACAATTTCAGGACAGTTTATTAAGTGTATATTGTTTATAATAGGGAATACGGTATCAGTCATGGCCCTGGCAGGAAACAGCTGACACACTCAAGCTAGTTTTTTTTTTTTTTTTTTTGAGAATGACTTAACAAAGAAGCTATTTACAATTTTGGGAGTAGGGTTTAAAGATTCAACAAGTGATCATGCAGTACCCTGGGCATAAAGAGCAAGGGCAATGAACAATTACTGGAATACAGAGAAGATCCCTGTATTGACGAAGCCAGCTGTCAGGAACTGTGGACTTACAGAAGGATGCAGGCAACCACTGGCTACATGGCAGAGAGAGATTTGAGAACTAAATACCCTGACCACAGAAGTCAGTTTTCCCTACCCTCTGACCTAGTTGTACACCTCTGGCGATGAAGCCAAGCTCAAGCCAGAGGAGCAAGAAGACCATTGATGCAGTTCTCATGAGTCAGTATCGTGAGGCCCAGAACACAGTGGAGAAGGGAGAAGAATAGGTCCAGGGGGCCAAAGGAGTGATATCTAACACAAATACCCACTCTATGCTTTTCATATAATGTTATTCATTTTTGTAACTACCCTGTATGAAATGGTTATTTTAGTTTAGCAAATGAATAAAACGAGGTTCAGAAAGTTTAATAACTTAATCGAGGGCATGCAACTAGCAACTGAGGGATTCAGGGTTTGAACTTACCAGTGTGGCTACATCTCTAGGTCTGTGTATTGAGATTTATGTACAGGAAATGATGGGACCACAAGAGAAACATGTAGCCCATGCTATCTGCAAATGGGCCAAGGCAGACAAGATTGCCAGGAAAGGCTTCCTAGGGAGAGATGATGCCTGAACTGAGCTTTGAAGGAATATAGGTATAAGAAAATAGATAAAGAGGAAATAAGGGACAGAAAGTATTGCCCAGGTAAAGGAGGCAGCCAAACACAGAGATGACAAAATACATTTAAGACTTCAAGTAGTTGATTATGTTTGAAACAGAGAGGGCATAAGGAATGAAAGATATGACCTGTATAGCAGCTTTGTGAAAAGTTAACATAATTAAGGGACATTTAGATGAATTAAAGATTGCATGGTTTATATCTCACAGTGCATAGGTATTAAGGTTAATAGGAACAAGTGGATACAATTATTTTAGGTGAAAATAAGAAGGGAGATAGAAAGATTTTTACAATAAGACATAATGTGCTTGCTTATTACTGAAACTCATCTTTTTCACCATTGGCCCTGAATTCATCACTTTTGAGGTCTGTGCCAACAATTTACAGAAGTTTTATTATAAAATTTATAACTCTTACTACCACAAACAATAGAATAATTTTGTGTCATTGATGTGGCTCACAGCTCCATCATAAATCCTGTATATGTAGAAAAGTCAGTAAGGCAAAGGCTGCAAAGATATTATGAAGGCTATTGTTGTAGAAATTCTATAATAGTACGTTTATTATAACGTGGCCCCCATATCACTTACATATAAACTCTACTATTTTTGTCAAACATGTCTCTTTCATCCATTGGCCAAAAATATAGCCTTTTATCTAGAGAAAATCATGATACATAGAAATATCAAGCAAACAAACACACAAAAAAATGGCCCTTGAAACAAAGTAGACCATCATACAAAACTGAAGTTTTGTCATATATAAACCATCAAACTCATTGTTTCCACAGTTTCTCTTTAAGCAAAATAGGAATAGTAAAATCATCTCACAGGATTAGATCATGTCTTCAAAAAAGAAAGCTTCTGCTTCCCAGATCCCCAGAAGTCCATACACTTCACTTTGTATTTTATAGACCACCTTTCTGGAGGACATGTCATTACTTGACTTAGGAAGGACAGGGTAAACAAACAGATATGGAATCCTATTTCTTTGAAGAAGGCCGTTGGTATTTTGATGGGATTGGTAGTATTAACACTTTAACAGTATTAACTGGAGTATTATGCTAATCCATGACATGGAATAT
>NW_016108053.1:77704-91478 GCF_001604975.1 Cebus imitator
TTAAATTCATAAATTTATTTCTAAAGATTTTATATTTTTGTAGCTATCGTTAATGAAGTTGATACCATGATTGTTTTTCAGATGTTCACTGTTGATATACATAAATGATACTTATTTTTGTATGTTGATTTGGTATACTGTCACTTTAGTGAATTCATTTATAAGTTCCAACAGTTTTTTAGTCGAGTCCTTAGGTTTTGTACATTTAAGATCCTGTCATCTTCAAACAAGAGAGGTTGCTTAATGTGTTAAAAAAAAAAAAAAAAAAAGAAGGAATAAGATCATAGTTCAGTAGGGTAAATAGAGTTAACAATAACTATTATATATTTCAAAAAAGCTAGAAGAGAAAAATTTGAATGTTCCCAGCATAAAGATAAATGTTTGAGGTGATACATATCCCAATTTACCTGATATGATCATTACACATTATATGAATCTATCAGAATATCACATGTACCCTGAAAACATGTAAATCTATATGTTAAAAAATTTAAAAAAAATTGAAAGACAGATTCCAAAGTACATCCAGTGTTCTTTTTATAGGAATTCTTAAAAATTGTTAGGTAATGAATATAAAAGCATAGACAGAATTTTGGATTATGAACTCTTTTTCCATCTCCCATTGTATCAATTTATTAATAAAGTTAAAATCTATATTTGTGCTACTAAGATTTTATAATATTTTACATGCTAGGAAAACAGGCTGAGGGATGAAGAAACTTTTTCTTGAACCTTTGAGAATTACGGAGTTGTAACTAAATTCTGAGGCCTAGAATTCTCAATTCATTTTGATCCCTTTATCCCCTAAGGATCTTACGTTTGTAAACTGTTTTATATCATCAGATAAAAATTGCTACTGTACAGGAAGATGTATTTATATCACGAGATCAATGATACTGAGAAACAGAGAAAACATGTTTCATACCATAAGCAAGCAACTCTGATGTAGAGTGAATTTTTTGCCTTGTGTCAGTGCAGAAGAAGCTAGAGAGGAGACAAATGCCCTCACATCTCACGTATTGTATGATGGAGTTCTGGGGAAAGAGAAACTTGGGAAAAGTCCAGGTTTCAACATCTACATTCACTGTCCATCTCTTCAGAGAAGCAGGAATTTCTGCCTACATCATGTTATACACAACTTCAATTCCTTCCAATAACTGTAAAACCAACCTGCTTCCCATCTTTTACTTTGTCAAGAGATGATAGTTTACTGTAAAATAGGAAGATACGAAGCACTGACAGCTCTCAGATAGACTTTTATCTTAACTGTATGACTCAGTTTCACTTCGTTGGGGTATAATGATTAAATACAAAGCTTTAAAAAAGGCCAAACTATATACAGGGTGCATTAAGGAACTTCAGGGCTATTTCAGAATGACAGAACAAAGGGAGGCTTTTCTTTGATTTGATCGCCTAGAACCTACCTCAGAGTTATGTTACCTTGTCAAAGCTGTTACTTAATAGTTTCAACTTTTTCTATCCAAGGGCTGACTAGCAGATTTACTTTCTTTATAAGAGTTACACAGTCTTCTTTTAGTAGCTACATTAAGAATGCATAAGAGAAGGTATCAGGTACAAGCTTATGGTTATCAAGCTCCTTGGAATTCATGTTATTTTTTCTAGATTATAAATATAGTATACATTTACAGAAACATGCTCCAGACAGAAAACTGATGCAGATTATCAACATTTAAAAGTAAATGTAGCTTTTGGAGAAATATTTAAATATATATTAATTATTGAAGATCAAATTTAAAAAGAAAAAAATTCTTAGTTTTAGAAATGAATTAAAAGCCAGTGCATTAATCCTTCAGTTTGATGCACTTAGTTCCTAGGAGATTAATAATCCAGATATAGATTCTTCATGATGGGATATGAGGTCTTGATGCCCATGTAGAACAGGAGATTTGGTCCTAGGCATGTAAGAAAAGGAAAATAGAATAAACTTTGTATAAACATGGCATTGTAAAAAGGCTGCCCTTCAGGGAAGAGTTAGATGGGAAAAACACCCACTAGCACAGGAAAGTTACAGCTGCAAATGATTGAAACTTTTATAGAATCATGGAACCTGAGCTCCCAATTTAAGAAGCACATTGCATTGCAAGCAGAATAAATAAAATATACTGGCCAGGCCTGGTGGCTCACCTGTAATCCCCCCACTTTGGGAGGCAAAGGCAGGTGGATCATGAGGTCAAGAGATTGAGATCATCCTGGCCAACATGGTGAAAGCCCGTCCCTACTAAAAATACAAAAATTAGCTGGGCATGGTGGCATGTGCCTGCAGTCCCAGATACTCAGGAGGCTGAGGCAGGAGAATCACTTGAATCCAGGAGGCAGAGGCTGCAGTGAGCCAAGAGTGTGCCACTGCACTCCAGCCTGGTGATAGAGCAAGACTCCGTCTGAAGAAAAAAAAAAAAAAAAAAAAAAAAAAAATATATATATATATATATATATATACTCTTCTAAAATATTATAGTAAAACACAAGTCTTAGAAACCTCACAGAAATGAGAGATTATTCCTCCCCACCCCAAATTAGACAATTAAAAAGACAATAAAAGAAAATATACAATGTACTAAGAAAAAATAGCATCAAAACATAGAATTTCAGTTCAATGTATTATGATTTAAGAATGGAATTAAATAAAGGTATTTTGAAGGGAAAGGCTGAGAGTATTTACCATTCACAGCTTTTCGATGAGAGAATGACTAAACCTTGTACATGACTGTGGAGGAAAACCTCAGGAATAATAGTGAGCAAAAATAACTGATTAAAAACAACCTGCTACCCTTTCCCTCATCTCCTAGCAACGAATCACTCTAATCTCTGCTTCCGTGAGGGCTTGAATATTTTAGATACCTTTTAAGTGGAATCATGGAACATTTTCTGTGACTGACTTATTTCTTTAGCATAACGTTATTCAGGTTCATCCATGTGGTTGCAATTGGCAGGATTTGTTTCATTTTTAAGACTCAATGGTATGCCACTGTGCATGTATACCACATTTTCTTCATGCGTTCATGTCAATGGACACATGGGTTGATTTTGTGTTTTGGCTGTTATGGATAGTGCTGCAATAAACATGGGAGTGCATGTATGTTTAAACGATATCAATTTCATTTCCTTTGGTTATACAGGATTGTAAGTAGTAGGATTGTTGGATTGCATGGTAGTTCTATTTTAATTTTTTGAGTAACCTCCATACAGTTTTTCATAATGGTGGTATCATTCTACATTCTCAGTGTTCAGTTATGCAATATAAAACAGTTTAAAAAATCTGTTATACTATAACATAGTGCCTATAATGATAGAGTATAATATACTTAAACATTTTAAGAGAGCACATCTTAGTTAGGTTAAGAATTTCTACCACAATAACAAAACAGACACACACATACACAAAAAGGGACATCCATAAACTTCTGAAAGTGATGGGTTCTTTTTTTTTACCTAGATTGTAGTGATGGTATCCTAAGTGTATATGCATATCTATCATCTTAAAATTGTATACATTAAACATGTGCATTTTAATTTTATATCAATAATATCTCAAAAAACTTTAAAAAGCAATTTACAGTTTCACTAGCAGGAAAATGGTTACTGTGTCCACTAGGCTTTCTTCAATTCTGTGGTTTATCTATTAAAAATTCCTTGAAATAACTGAAATGATGGATTTCCCTTTGTAGTTTCCGGCACTCATCTATTTTTTCCTGTTTTTGATTTGATGTTCATGTCCATGTAAACCTAATAAAAAAACTACACAATAAATTTTCTTGTATAAATTTTGGAAATAAGTAGGGAAAAATGTGGGAAATACACTGACCATAAAAACAAGAGTGATGACAAATGATTTCACTGGTTTTAAAATAATGTGAAACTACAATGTTATACATAACACAGAAAATGACTTTAAAATTGTTATTAAGGATAAAAGCCATTATTACAGGTGAAAGAACCAATTCATTTACCAAATAGTTAGACATTGTCTAAATTGTGCATACCTATTTATTGCCCCAATCTAGAATACAAATGTAAAAATACCAAAATGTTAAAAGTATAGGGATAAAAAAAAACTAGGAAATTATTTGCCAAGCTAAATAACTTGGCAAACTAAAGCTGTAATAACTTTATTGTTATTACATAAAGTAGTCTTTAAGCCAAAAATATTCCTTAAAGATAAAATCATTTCTTGACAATAAAAGCTATAATTCTTTACCATACAAATTAAAGGCTGCTAAGATTCAGTAGCCTTGAATCTTAATATTTATTATTTATTTTTCTCATACAAAATTTTAATTGTAGTGTTTCTGTTGTTTAATTCTAAATATTTAACAATTTTGTACGAGAAATAATACACATTCCCTAAATATTTTTGCTCCTATTTAACAAAGCTACAAATTTGAACATTGATAGAGAAGTATCTACAACTGTAGCATAAAATTATAATGAATCTCTCAGAAAGTGATACACCAAACTTTGTTTAGTAAAATATAAAACATTTTAACAAATGGCCATCAACCTTGCCAAAAATTAAATATTAAAAAATACTGGATAAGCAAAATTATGCAGATGTGTTTTCTGGCCATATTGAAATACAAATAGAAATTAATTACAAAAGCCAAAACCACAAACCACATACTTGTAAATATATAAATTATAAAAGAAGTAAAAATCTATTTCACTATATATTTAGAATTGAAAAACAAACTTTATATATCAGAACTCAGAGGATGAACTTCTTTTTTGATAGGAACTCATAGCTCAAAGAACATATAGTACAATAGAGGTAGAACTGTAAAATTATATTTTTTAATGTTAAATACGCAATGTTAAAGAAAATAGAAAACCAAAAAACAGAGAACAAAAGAAAAACATAGGCCGGGCACGGTGGCTCACGCCTGTAATCCCAGCAATTTGGGAGGCCGAGGCGGGTGGATCACGAAGTCAGGAGTTCAAGACCAGCCTGGCCAAGATGGTGAAATCTCATCTCTACTAAAAAGAATACAAAAATTAGCCAGGCATGGTAGTGTGTGCCTGCAATCTCAGCTACTCAGGAGGCTGAGGCAGGGAATTGCTTGAACCAAGGATGGGGAGGTTGCAGTGAGCGGAGATCATGCCACTGCTCTCCAGCCTGGGTGATGACAGAGTGAGACTCCTTCTCAAGAAAAAAAGAACAAAAGAAATGTAAGATTAATAATTTTAAAAATATTTTAAAGAGAATATATTTTTGAGAACTATGAAATAGGTTTCTGAGAAATTTAATCAAGAAAATCAAGAGAAAACACAAATTAACTCTTAAATTATAAAAGCATTATGATTATAGATGCAGTCGTCATTAAAATCATAAGAATTCTACCAAAAATTTTATTAATAAAATTATAACTTTGAGATGAAATGTATATATTTAGGGGTAAATACAATTTACAACATTGACTTATAAGAAATAAAAAAAATCTAAGTAAATCAAAATTACTAAAGAAATTTAATCAGTATTAAAATGTTTATTTGAAAAAGCAACATTTCCTGATGGTTTTACAATTGTGTTTTGTCAAAATAGGAACACATATATTCTATATTAATCTGTTACAGACAACAAAAATGCAAGACAGCCCTATAACTAATTGTATGAGTCCAGTTTACCTTATTTTAAAACCAAACCAAGACAACAAGATAAAAGAAAACCATAGGGGACTATCACTTATGGCCATGATGCAAAAATCTCAAAGTTTTGCAAACAAAACTAGCAAGGAAATTTTTTAAAAAAGGACGTGACCAACTAAAATTCATCTGTCCCTCTTCTAGTGATATAAAATTGGAAAATTCATAAATGGATTTTGGTTAAACCACATTTAATGTTACTTTCTACTAAAATTAAAAACATGTGATAAAGGTGATTCTAAATGAATAAACTCACAAGGATATGCCTAAAAGAAGAGGAGATCATACCTGTCTGGGAAGGTGAGATGTAAAAAGTGAATAGTAATGGTGGTAGTCCTGATGAAGCTGAACCCTACACTGGGAGAATGAATAGCAACAAAGGTGTACAATGTGCATTGCAGAAATTCTGAAAGGCTCAGGAATTGAACAGTATAAATCTGGAATGATGTGGAGGGAAATCCAAAAACAATGTGCTTATTTTGAAGTCTTTTTACATGCAGTTTGCTACTGGATCTGACACCCCAGTTTCTGCAAAGGTAGAGGTTGTTTACATTGCAATACGTTGCCTTCAGAAGCACAGACATACCCTCTAAGGAGGGCCTCGGTGCAGTTTCTACTTTGAAGGACACAAGACACAGTGGAAGACAGGAATATATCTTTGAAAGCAGAAGAACTGGAAAACATTCCTCTCTATATTGGCAGATGAGCTACCAAACCTCAATCTTCATCCCTAACTTAGTTCCTAGATTTCTGGAAGCTTTTTCTTCATTTTCTTTCACTCCCTCCCTCCCTCCCTCCCTTCTTTCTTTCTTTCTCTTCCTCTCTTTCTTTTCCTGTTAGTGAAGAGATTGGAAGTTTTTTTCTGAGAAGTCTAACCATCCCTAGAAAACAAGTAATTAAACAAATTAATAGCGGGTTTCCCAGTAAAATCATTCCTTCAGACCTCTCCATAATTAAGCTTGCAGATTATGGTCCGCAAGACTCTTCCAGGTGTCCATATTTTCCAATAAACTTTCTAGTGATTCAAGTTTAAGTATAAAAAAAATGCCCAATTCCTGAAGAAATTTCCAATACTAAAGAAAGCAAAGATGTGACAGAAGCTGTAAACCCTGATAGAAACAATAATTTATTTGTACAGAAACTCTTAAATTGGAAGCTTACTCCATCAAAATCTAAACCCCAAAGCTAGCAGAAGACAAGAAATAACTAAGATCAGAGCCAAACTGAAGGAGATGGAGACACGAAAAATCCTTCAAAATATCAGCAAATCCAGGACCTGGTTATTTGAAGAAATTAACAGATAGACCCACTCACTAAACTAATAAAGAGGAAAAGAGAGAAGATTCAAATAAACAGAATCAGAAAAGATAAGGTAGATATCACCACTGACACCACAGAAATACAAACAGACATCAGAGAATACTATAAACGCCCCTGTGTACATAAACTAGAAAATCTACAAGAAATCAATAAGTTCCCGGACACATGCACCCTCCCAAGACTGAATCAGTAAGTAATTGAATTCCTGAATAGACTAATATTGAATTCTGAAATTGAGGCAGTAATAAATAGCCTAACAACCAAAAAATAAAAAGCTAAAACATACAAGCCCAGAACAGGACAGATTTCTAGGGAAACTATTCCAAAACATTGAGAAGGAGGGATTCCTCCTCCCTAACTCATTCTATGAGACCAGCATTATTGTGATACCAAAACCTGGCAGTGATACAAGAACAAAAAAGAAAACTTGAGGCCAAAATTCCCAGTAAGCATCAGCGCAATAATTCTCAATAAAACACTGGCAAAATGAATCGAGCAGCACATCAGAAAACTTATTCACAATGATCAATTAGGCTTCAACTCTGGGATGCAAGGTTGGTCCAACATACATAAATCAATAAATGTAATTCATCACATAAATGGAATGAAAGACAAAAACTACATGATTATCTCAGTAGACACAGAAAAGACCTTTGATACAATTCAACATCCCTTCATAGTGAAAAGTCTGAATAAACTAGGTATTGAAAGAACGTAACTGAAAATAGTAGCCATATATGACAAACCCACAGCCAATGTAATACTGAATGACCAAAAGCTGGAAGCATTCCCCATGAAAACTGGCACAAGACAAGGATGCCCTCTCTTACCACTTCTGTTTATTATAGTATTAGAAATTTTGGCCAGGGAAATGAAACAAGAGAAAGATAAAAAGTGTATTCAAATGGGAAGAGAGGAGGTTGAACTATTTTGGTTGTAGATGAGACGATCCTATATCTGGAAAACCCCATCATCTCAGCCCAAAACATTCTTAAGTTGATAAACATCTTCAGCAGTTTCAGGATACAAAATCAAAGTGCAAAAATTGCTACCATTCTTACACACCAACAACAGGCAAACTGAGACCCAAGTCATGAATGAACTCCCATTCACTGTTGCACCAAAAAGAATAAAATACCTATGAATACAGCTAACAAGGGAAGTGAAGGATCTCTTCAAGGGGAATGACCACTGCTCAAAGATATCAGAGATGACACAACAAAATGGAAGAATCAGTATTGTTAAAATGGCCATACTAGCCAAAGCAATTTGTAGATTCAATGTTCTTCCCATTAAACTATCATTGACGTTCTTCACACAGTTAGAAAAACTATTTTAAAATTTGTATAAAACCAAAAAATAGCCCAAATTGCCATAAGTTAAAGCTAAAAGAACAAAGATGGATGCATCACTCTATCCAGCTTCAAACTATGCTACAAGGCTACTATAACCAAAACAGTGTGGTACTTAGTACAAGAACAGATGCATAGATTGATGGAACAGAACAGAGAACGCAGAAATAAGACTACACACCAACAACCATCTGATCATCACTAAACTTGACAAAAACAATGGGGAAAGAATCCCCTATTTAATAAGTGGTGCTGGGAGAATGGGCTAGCCACATGCGGAAAATTGAAACTGGACTCCTTCTCTATACCATATGCAAAAATCAACACAAGATGAATTAAAGACTTAAAATGTAAAACTGCAAATGAGAAAAACCCTAGAAGAAAACCCACTGTTCAGAACATAGCCATGGGCAAAGATTTCATGAAAAAGACACCAGTGGCAATTGCAACAAAAGGAAAATTTGGCAAATGGAATATAATTAAAGAGTTTCTGCACAGCAAAAGAAACTGTCACCAGTGTGAACAGACTACCTACAGAATGGAAGAAAATTATTTCAATCTATCCCTCTGCAAGGAAAAACAGATTTAAAAGAAAAAAAAAACAGCCTCATTAAAAGGTGGACAAAGAACATGAACAGATGCTTCTCTAAAGAAGACATACATGTAGCCAACAAACACATAAAAAAAAGTTCAGCATCACTGATCATTAGAGAAATGCCAATCAAAACCACAATGAGCTACCTTCTCACACCACTCAGAACGGCTATCATTAAAAAGTCAAAAACAACACGTTGTTGTGGTTATGAAGAAAAAGGAAGGCTTTTACACTGTTGCTTGGAACGTTAGTTTTACCTTTGTGAAGACAGTGTAGCAATTCCTCAAAGACCTTGAGGCAGAAATACCATTTGATCTAGCAATCCCATTGATGGGTATATATCCAAAATAATATAAATCATTCTGTTAGAAAGATAGAAGCACATGTATGTTCATCACAGCACTATTCATAATAGCAAAGACATGGAATCAACCCAAATGCCCATCAGTGTCAGACTGGGTAAAGAAAATATGGTACATACACACCATGGAATACTATGCAGCCTTAAAAAAGGAATGAGATTATGTCCTTTGCAGGGCAATGAATGGAACTGGAAGCCATTATCCTGAGCAAACTAATGCTGGAAAAGAAAAGCAAATACCATGTATTCTCACTTATAAGTGGGAGCTGAATGATGAGATCACATGGACACATAGGGGAGAAAAACACATACTGGGGCCTGTTGGAGGTTGGGTGGTGGGAGGAGGGAGGGCATCAGGAAGTATAGCTAATGGATGCTGCACTTAATACCTAGGTGATAGGATGTTTTGTGTAGCAAAGCTCCATGGGACGTATTTATCTATGTAACTAAGTTTCACATCTTGCACCTGAAATCAAAATAAAAGTTGGAAATCAAAAAGAAAAAAAGATGTTGTAGGACAAAGAAAAAATACTGTTTTATGTTTGCTAGAAGGCCTTTCAAGAAAATACGTTAAGATTATTATGAAATCTTGCAATGTAACTTACTGTTTGCTGCCTTTTCATATTTAGATACACACAAACATATGTGTTTCAAAATTTGGGCATTTAGGCTTTAGTTCCTTTGATGTAATAGCTTGTCTGTAAGACTATCCGTACAGTGGCTCTATTGTATTTGAGTAACAGATGCAAGTAAGTGCCACCACTGAATATTTCCTTGGAATTGCTAAATCTTTACGGATAGTTTCATAAGAGGTATGCAGTGGTCATTTTACACATCAAACATGTCCTATGGGAATTGATGGCTACTAAATGTAGAGATGGCTGCCCATTTTCCTGTTTGACCAAATCCTTGTATCTTTATATACAATTTTAAATCAAGACAAGGGATGTCTATTGCCTCCCTAACTTCTTTCATATAAATAGATTGTTCTACTTAATTCATGACCAGGACACTTGTTTGTGTATTTGTGTGTTTGCGTACATATTTTCAATAGCCCCATCAATCTTTTAATGATTGGAGATTCTTAGCTCTTAGATGTCAGTGACTCTTTTAGAATATGGTGTGAATATTTGTCTTTATCCATGTCTTTATGAATAAATATCTTGGTGGCAAGTTTAAGAGGCTGTGTCTGGAAGTGCTAGCCCAGTGACAGTAAATGAGAAGTCTAATTTGGTGTTTAATAGAATTGGAAATTCTAAATTAAGTTGTCTTGTATGCTTCTTACTAAAACTCTAACTCTCCAGGAGGAAACTGATTTAGATTATTAGCCCATATACCATATTTATTTACTGTTTCAGACTCTGTTTGGCCCTAGGAAAATGATTATCGATATGATATTACTTTACCTCCCAAAGAGATAGCAATCTATTGTGAGGACACCCATGTAACCATTACATGTAGTGTAAGTGGAAGGATCTGTAATTTTTCTTAGCACAGGCTAGCCTCACTTATGCTGACCTAGAGAATCAGCAAAAGATTTACCAGAATGAATAACTAGGGCCAAGCATGGAAATATGATTCTAAATAGGACAAAATCCTCCCATGTGCTTTATGTGTTGAGAATGTGCTTTTCCAGTATTGAGTTTTATTAAGATACCTCATGTAACAGGTATGATTCAATAACTTTTAGTATATTATAAATGTATGCAACTGTCACCCATAATCAATATTAAAATATTTTTATCACCACAGAAGGAAGTCCTAGACACTTTAGCTATCAACCCTCTATATTTACCCTGCACCAACAGCCATGTTCAACTACCAATATATGTTCTGTCTCTATATGTTTCCCTAGTATATACCCTTTTAAATGTGAAATTACGTAACTTGTGTAAATAATAGTCATTCTGACTAGTATGTAATCTTCTGGGACTGGCTTCTTCCAAATAGCAAAATATTTTCATTGAATAGTTACGGCCTGACCAAGTAATTTCACTCATAAGTATATATCCAGTACCAATGAAAACATGTTCACATGAAAATTTCTACATGTATGCTTATAGCAGCATTATTCATAACAGCCAATGTTCATCAAGAAACAAATGCAGAAATTAAATATATCTGTATAATGGAATATTATTCGACCATAAAAATTCATGGCATGGTGATACATGTTGCCAACTCCTTTATTGCATTCTGAAACAGGATCAAGGAACTGAAACGGATTAGAATTGCAATTAGTACCATCCCTCATTGACCTGAACTTGCATTATTGAGAGATACGCTGTCATTCTCCTTCCAAAATCTTCCCTCCAGTTTCTCAGATCATAGGGCCTGTCTGAGAAAATGTAGGGCTATAAAATTGGCTGTGAACCTGACTAGCTTACCATGTTGAAAAGAGATGAAATTAAAAAGTAATAGAAAAAAAATTAAAAAACATTTCCACAGGACAACTATCCGTGACAATAGAGAAAACAAAAACTCTTCATTTGAGTTAGCTGGGCAAAAGTCCTTCTTATGGCCATACTATGAGAAGTGCTGTGGAGACCTGGAATAGAGAATAAAAACAGTAGTGAGTACAGTGTGGAAAACAGCAAAATTCCCCTCTTTATTCACTTGCCTGCTTCAAGCATTTTAAACTTTTTGTTTTATATTATACTACATCTTTGTTAGTGCTGCAACCCTGACTATTCATTTCTATGACACAGTTGATGCTTATATTATTTTGCTACAAGATTTAGAATTAAATTTGAACTCTGTCACTTCTTTCTCTCTCTGTCTCTCATTTGTCTCTAACTCTTTCTTGGAGAACTCTTTATGCTTTATTGAGGTTAAAAGAGTTCATTGATTTTTATGTCAAATTTGAAGAATTTAATGACATATTCCTTTTGCATCCTGCATCCAATTTCCAACTTTATGTAACTCTCATTTGACATTATCACTAAAAATTTTAAATGCAGATTTTTTAAAACAATAAATGAAATTAAAGAAAATGTAGTTCTATCACTCACTTTGTAGATCAAAGAAAAATGGCCAAAAGCAGTGTAATAGGCAAAACTGCAGTCAGAAGAGAACAAGCATCAGAATCGGTTCTCTTACCCTTATTTAATGCTCTTAAAACTCTTCATCTCCCAAATGTTGTAAGAAACTGCACAGACTTCAAGATATGAAGCCTTCAGGAATTGTCTGTCTGTAATCTACAAACCATGAATGTTTTCTTAGGAAGTACTGTAGAGCCTGTTCGACTGTGAGAATTTTCTCCTACCCCATTTACTAAATCATTAATGATTATTAATTTAGTATGACTGCTATACCTACAGTCTTTTTATGTCTTCCCAGAGATTCTTCAGCTCAACACTAGATGTTGGCCTGGCAACGTTTTAATTCCATGTGAGGTGGCTATTGTATCGTCGCTCTCAACAAGTTTGTAAGAATCTAGGTTTCAATTCAGAGTACAGTGTTAAAGTGATTTTAAAAAATGGAACACCCTTGAGTACCAATACCCTCCAAATCCCGTCTTCCTTCTTAATTCCTACCCTTTCACTGGTGATTACTGTGAATACACTCTACTCAAGTCAATATTTGTTTATTGGATAAAAGCATCTGTTAAAAGCTTGAGAGAATAAGAAAAATGTTCGACAAATACTTGATGGGAAGGAAGAAAGAGTAGATGTCTCCTTCCAAATTAATGGAAAAAAAATAAGCCTACTTTAGTTCAGTGATGTACAATGCTTACACTTGAATACAGAGATGACTACAGAAGAATCACCCACAAAGCATGGTAAAGATACAGATTCACAGCCTCCATTTTTCAGAAGTTACGATGCAGGAGACGGAGGGTGAAGTCAGGGAACTTTATTTTTTATTAAGTGCCCCCAGGCAATGCTGACACAAAATCAGATGTGGAAATCAATATCCTGTTGAATACCACTAGGGCTCAGAACTATGGACAGCAAAAAAAGCTTTTAACAGCACTTCTAAAATATAAAAATACTTATATAAACACATTATATTATTATGCTGAAGGATTTCAGAAATGAGTAAGAAATGGATTTTGCTGCCAAGAGACGAAAAATGTGAAAACGGGTATCTTAGCAAATAATTGTTAGTATTTGCATTCATAACTATATATACTAATTATTAATACTCAATAATAAATATATATAATTGCATATGTTTAGGGGGTACAATGCAGATTTTTTTTACAAGCATATATTGCATAGTGGTAAAGTCTGTTTTTTTAGTGTACCCATCAGTTAAATACCTTTTATGTTACTCAAAAGGTAGTATTATTTTTTTCAGAAACAAAGGACTTTATCAGTCAAAATACAGCAGGCACCAAAAACTTCATATTTGAGTCAGTTCTAATTGTCACCTAAGTTCCATGAGAGCAATGTAAAACAACCCATATGGATTCTGCACACACAGCTGCATATCTGTGTCACAATGGAGGATCCCAGAGCTTACAAAACCTGTAATCTTATATAT
>NW_016108053.1:92417-95342 GCF_001604975.1 Cebus imitator
TAGATTGCAAATTTTTTTTCCCATTCTGTTGGTTGCTGATTCACTCTAATGATTCTTCCTTTTGCTGTGCAGAAGCTCTGGAGTTTAATTAGATCCTGTTTGTCTATTTTGGCTTTTGTTGCCAATGCTTTTGGTGTTTTCGTCATAAAGTCCTTGCCTATGCCTATGTCCTGAATGGTTTTGCCTAGGTTTTCTTCTCGAGTTTTTATGGTGTTAGGTCTTATGTTTAAGTCTTTAATCCATCTGGAGTTAATTTTAGTGTAAGGTGTCAGGAAGGGGTCCAGTTTTTGCTTTCTGTGCATGACTAGCCAGTTTTCCCAACACCATTTATTAAACAGGGAATCCTTTCCCCATTGCTTGTTTTTGTCAAGTTTGTCAAAGATCAGATGGTTGTAGATGTGTGGTGTTGTCTCCGAGACCTCTGTTCTGTTCCATTGGTCTATATGTCTGTTTTGGCACCAGCACCATGCTGTTTTGATTACTGTTTTGATTTTGTTTGAAATCAGGTAGCATGATGCCTCCAGCTTTGTCCTTTTTGCTTAGAATTGACTTGGCTATGTCGGCTCTTTTTGTGCCATATGAAGTTTAAGGTGATTTTTCCCAGTTCTGTGAAGAGAGTCTTTGGTAGCTTGATGGGGATAGCATTGAATCTGTAAATTACTTTGAGCAGTATGGCCATTTTCACAATATTGATTCTTCCTAACCATGAGCATGGACTGTTTCTCCATCTGTTTGTGTCCTCTCTTACTTCATTGAGCAGAAGTTTGTAGTTCTCCTTGAAGAGGTCCTTTACATCCATTGTTAGTTGTATTCCTAGGTATTGTATTCTCTTTGTAGCATTTGCGAATGGTAGTTCATTCTTGATTTGGCTCTCTTTAACTCTGTTATTGGTGTATAGAAATGCTTTTGATTTTTGCATATTGATTTTGTATCCTGAGACTTTGCTGAAGTCGCTTATCAGATTAAGGAGATTTTGGGCAGAGACAATAGGGTCTTCTAAATACACAATTATGTTGCCTGCAAATAGAGACAATTTGACTTCCTCCTTTCTTAACTGAATACCTTTTATTTCTTTTTCTTGCCTGATTGCTCTGGCTAGAACTTCCAATATGGTATTGAATAGCAGTGGTGAGAGAGGGCATCCTTGACTAGTGCCAGATTTCAAAGGGAATGCTTCCAGGTTTTGCCCATTCAGTATGATATTGGCTGTGGGTTTGTCATAAATAGCTTTTATTATTTTAAGATACATTCCGTCGATACCTAGTTTATTGAGAGTTGTTAGCATAAAGGGCTATTGAATTTTGTTGAAGGCCTTCTCTGCATCTATTGAGATAATCATGTGTTTTTTGTCTTTGGTTCTGTTTATGTGGTGAATTATGTTTATAGACTTGGGTATGTTTAACCAGCCTTGCATCCCTGGGACGAAGCTTACTTGATCGTGATGGATAAGCCTTTTGATGTGCTGTTGCATTTGGTTTACCAGTATTTTATTGAAGATTTTTGCATCTATGTTCATCATGGATATTGGCCTGAAGTTTTCTTTTCTTGTTGAGTCTCTGCCGGATTTTGGTATCAGGATGATGTTGGTCTCATAAAAACATTTGGGGAGAACTTCCTCTTTTTGGATTGTTTGGAATGGTTTCAGAAGGAGTGGTCCCAGCTCCTCTTTGTATGTCTGGTAGAATTTGGCTGTGAACCCATTTGGGCCTAGCTATTTTTGGTTGGTAGGCTATTAATGGCTGCCTCAACTTTAGCCCTTGTTATTGGTCTATTCAGGGTTTCAGCTTCTTCCTGGTTTAGGCTTGGGAAGGTGTAAGTGTCCAGGAATTTATCCATTTCTTTCAGGTTTACTGGTTTATATGCATAGAGTTGTTTGTAGTAATCTCTGATGGTGGTTTGTTTTTCTGTGGAATCTCTGGTGATATCCCCTTTATCATTTTTTATTGCATCTATTTAATTCTTCTCTCTTTTGTTTTTTATTAATTTGGCTAGCAGTCTGTCTACTTTGTTGATCTTTTCCATAAACCAGCTCCTAGATTTACTGATTTTTTTTAGGGTTTTTTTGTGTCTCTGTCTCCTTCAGTTCTGCTCTGATTTTAGTTATTTCTTGTCTTCTACTAGCTTTTGAGGTTTTTTTTTATCTTGCTCCTCTGCCTCTTTCAATTTTGACCATAGGGTGTCAATTTTAGATCTTTCCTTGCTTTTCATGTGGACATTTATTGCTATAAATTTTCCTCTAGGCACTGCTTTAAATGTCCCAGAGATTCTGGTATGTTATGTCTTCATCCTCATTGGTTTCTAAGAACATTTTTATTTCTGCCTTCATTTCATTGTTTATCCAGTAAACATTCAAGAGCCAGTTCTTCAGTTTCCATGAAGTTGTGTGATTCTGAGTTAGTTTGTTAATTCTGAGTTCTAATTTGATTGCACTGTGGTCTGAGAAACTGTTTGCTATGATTTTTCTTCTTTTGCATTTGCTAAGGAGTGATTTACTTCCAATTATGTGGTCAGTTTTGGAGTAGGTATGATGTGGTTCCTAGAAGAATGTATATTCTGTGGATTTGGGGTGGAGAGTTCTGTAAATGTCTATTAGGTCTGCTTGGTCCAGGTCTGAGTTTAAGTCCTAGATATGCTTGTTAATTTTCTGTCTCATTGATCTGTCTAATATTGACAATGGTGTGTTAAAGTCTCCCACTATTATTGTGTGGGAGTTTGAGTCTCTTTGTAGGTCATTAAGAACTTATTTTATGTATCGGGGTGCTCCTATATCGGATGCATATATATTTAGAATCGTTAGCTCTTCTTGTTGCATTGATCCTTTTACCATTCTGGAATACCCTTCTTTGTCTCTTTTGATCTTTGTTGGTTTAAAGTCTATTTTATCAGAGACTAGGCTTGCAACTTCTGCTTTTTTTTTTTTTTTTT
>NW_016108053.1:96332-126648 GCF_001604975.1 Cebus imitator
TCCTCTCTAAGCTGTTTATTCTCATTAGGATTTTGTCAAACCTTTTTTCAAGGTTCTTAGTTTCTTTGCATTGGGTTAGAACATGATCTTTTAGCTGAGAGAAGTTTGTTATTACCCACTTTCTGTAGCCTGTTTCTGTCAAATCATCAGACTCATTCTCCATTCTGCCTTGTTTCCTTGCTGGTGAGGAGTTGTGATACCTTGGAGCAGGAGAGGTGTTCTGGTTTTGGGTATTTTCATCCTTTTTGCACTGGTTTCTTCCCACCTTTGTGGATTTATCTACCTATGGTCTTTGTGGTTGGTGACTTTCAGATGGGGTCTCTGAGTGGATGTCCTTTTTGTTGATGATGAAGTTATTTCTTTCTGTTTCTTAGTTTTCCTTCTAACAGTCAGGCCCTCCCTGCTGTAGGACTGCTGGAGGTCCACTCAAGACCCTGTTTGTCTGGGGATCACCTACAGCATCTGTGGAACAGTAAGGGTTGCTGCCACTTTCTTCTTGTTATCTTTGTCCCAGAGGCATACCCGCCAGATGTCAGCCTGAGCTCTCCTTTATGAGGTGTTTCTTTGGTATACGGGGGTTGAGGAGCTGCTTGAGGAGACAGTCTGTTCCTTATAGGAGCTCAAGTGCTGAGCTGTGAGCTCCATTGTTCCGTTCAGAGCTGCTGGGCAGGTACATTTAAGTCTGCTGCAGTGGAACTGATAACTGCCTTTTTTTTCCCCAGATTCTCTGTCCTGGGAAGGTGGGACTTTATTTATAAGTTCCTGTCATTCTGCTGCCTTTTTTCAGAGATGCTCTGCCCAGCAAGGAGGTAGCATAGTCACAGTCTGCCAGCAGATGCATTGCTGAGCTGTTGTGGGCTCTGCCCAGCTGCTGTGTGAACTTCCTAGCAGTTTCGTTTATAGAGTATAGTTAGAACAGCCTCAGTAATGGTGGTCTGCCTCAGTAATGGCAGACTGTCTCTGTGATGGTGGGCTGCCTTGGTAATGGTGGATTGCCTCAGTAATGGTGGACTGCCTCAGTAATGGCTGACTGCCTTGGTAGTGGTGGACTGCCGCGGAAATGGCGGATGCCCTTTCCACCGCCTGGTCCAGCTGTGCTTGCTGTGAAACTCTCAATCCATAGCGTTTCAGATTGCTGGTCTCTGTGGGGGTTCCACCAGCCGAGCCAGATCACCTGGCGCCCTGTTTCAGCCCGTTTTTGTTCAGCTGAATGGACAAGTCAGTCTCTCAGGCATTCCAGTTGCCAGTTGAAATGGTGCCCAGACTTGTGTGAGTTTTTGTGCGGAGACCCACTGCACTGACTGAAACAGCCATGCTGGAGACTGTTGGTGCTTTTCTGCCTGGGAATCTCCTGGTCTGTGGGCAGTAAAAATTCATTTGGAAATCTGGTGATTGCTCATCTTCTGCGTTTTCGCTGGGTTCTGCAATCCAGAGCTGTTCCTGTTTGGCCATCTTGGATAAAAGACCGCATTTCAGTCGTCACTCCTCAGTTACCCTCCCATTGTTGGGAGTTCTCAATGTCCATTATTTCACTCTGTATGTACATGTGTACCCATTGTTTACCTCCCATTTATAAGTGAGAACAAGACATACTTGACTTGCCGCCTTTGAGTAATTTCAGTTATGATAATGACCTTTAGCTCCATCCATGTTGCTGCAAAAGACATGATTTTATTCTTTTTTATGACTGAATAGTATTCCATTATATATACATACAACACATTTTTAAAATCCATTCCTCCCTTGATAAATACTTAGGTTGATCTCATATTTCATAAATAGTCCTGCAATAAAGATACAAGTATCTCTTTGATATAATTATTTTTTTCCCTTTGGATATACATTCAGTAGTGGGATACCTGGATTAAATAGTAGTTCTATTTTTAGTTCTTTGATCACCATACTGTCTTCTGTAAAGAATGTCCTAATTTACTTTCCCACCAACAGTGTACATGCATTCCTTTTTCTGCATCCTTGACACCATGTGGTTTTTTTTTTTTGGCGAATAAATAAGTCATTCTGACTAGTATAAGATGGTCTTTCATTGTGGTTTTAATTTGTATTTCTCAGATTATTAGTGATGTTGAGCATTTTTTCATGTATTTGTTGGTTGCGTGTATGTCTTCTTTTGAAAAATGTTAATGTCTTTTGTGTATTTTTTCATGGGATTATTTGTCTTTTTTTGTGTTGAGCTGTTTCAGTTCCTTCTGGATTTTGGATACTAGTCCTTATTTTGTTTGATACATAGTTTGCAAATTTTTTTTCTATTTTTTTCTTTGTTTATTATTTCTAGTGTAGAAGCTTTTAAGTTTATTTAAATATTATTTGTCTATTCATGTTTTTGTTGTATTTGCTTTTGAAGACTTGCTCATAATTTTTTTGCCTTCACCGTTGTTCAAAAAATGTTTTCTTCTAGAATTTGTATAGCTTCAAATTTATAGCTTATATTTAAATCTTCAATTCATCTTGAATTAATTTTTGTGCATGATGAGAGGTATGGGCCCAGTTTCATTCTTTCACTATCCAATTTTGCAGACGTCATTTATTGAATAAGGTGTCCTTTGCCCAGTATGTGTGTGTATATGTATATGTGTGTGTATGTGTGTGTGTATATATATATATATATATTTACTGTGTCAAAGATTAGTTGATTTTAGATATGTGGCCTATTTCTGGGTTCTCTAGTCTGTTCCATTGATCCATATGTCTATTTTTATACCAGTTTTATCATGTTTTAGTTACAATAGCCTTGTATTATTTTATGTGGGGTAATCTGGTGCCTACGGCTTTGTTCTTTTTGCTCAGGGTTTCTTTGTTTATTTAGGGTCTTTTAGTTTCATATGAATATTAGAATTGTTTTTTCTAGTTGTGTGAAAAAGGATGTTGAAAATTTAATAGGAATTATGTAAATATGTAGATTGCTTTGGGAAGTATGGTCACTTTAATAATATAAATTTTTCTAGTCTGTGAGCATGGGATGATTTCTACCTGTTCATGTCATCAGTGATTTCTTTCAACAGTAATTTATAGTGGTTTATAACTCTCCTGATAGAGATCTTTCACCTCCTTGGTTAAATATATTCTTAGGCAATTTTCTTTAATAGCTATTGTAAATGGGACTGCCTTGATTTGGTCTAAAGCCAGATAGTGCCAAATCAGAAATTAACTCCCATTCACAATTGCTTTGGAGAGAGTAAAATATCTAGAAATATAGCTAAGAAGGAAAGTGAGAACTTCTCAAGGAGAACTGTAAACCACTGCTCAAGGAAACCAGAGAAGACACAAAACAAATGGAAAAACATTCTGTGCTCCTGGATAGGAAGCATCAATATAGTGAAAATGACCATACTGCCCAAAGTAATTCATAGATTTTATGCTGTTTTCATTAAGTGACCATTGACATTCTTAACACAATTAGAAGATCCATTATAAAACTCATAAGGAACCAAAACAAACAAATGAAAACCAAAGGCTTATATAGCCAAGACAATCCTAAGCAAAAAGAGCAAAGCTGGAAGCATAATACTTCAAACTATATTCTAACTCTATTCTAATGCTACAGTAAACAAAACAGCATGGTACTGGCACAAAAAGAGACACATAGACAAATGGAACAGAATAGAGAACTTGCACATCTACAGCTAACTGATACTTGACAAACCTGGCAAAAATAAGCAGTAGAGGAAAGGATTCCTTATTTAATAAACAGTGCTAGAAGAACTGGCTAGCCATATGCAGAAAATGGAAACTGGACCCCTTCTTCACATCTTATGCAAAAATTAACTCAAGATGGATTAAAGACTTAAAATGTAATACCCCAAACTATAAAAATCCTAGGGAAAAATCTAGGCAGTACCATTCAGGACATAGGTATGGGCAAAGATTTCATGATGAAATCACCAAAAGTAATTGCAATACAAGCAAAAATTGACAAATGGGATCTAATTAAACTAAAGAGCTTCTGCTCAGCAAAAGAAGTTATCATCAGAGTGAAATCAGGCAACCTACAGGGTAGAAGAAAATTTTTAGAATATATCCATCTGACGAAGATCCAATATCCAAAATGTACTTGGAACTCAAACAAATGTACAAGAAACAAACAAATAAACCTATTAAAAAGTGGGCAAAGGACATGAACAGACACTTCTTCAAAAGAAGAAATTCATTCGGCTAGCAAACATATGCCAAAAAGCTTAATGTCACTGATCATTAGATAAATGGAAATCAAAGCCACAATGAGATATCATCTTATGCCAGTCAGAATGGTGATTATTAAAAAGTCAAGAAACAACAAATGCTGGAAAGTTGTGGAGAAATAGGTACACTTTTACACTGTTGGTGGGAATGTAAATTAGTTCAACCATTGTGGAATATGGTGCAGTGATTCCTCAAAAACCTAGATGCAGGAATTTCATTTGACCCAGCAATTGCATCGCTGGGCATATACCCAAAGGAATATTAATTATTCTATTATAAAGATACATGCCTGTGTATGCCCACTGCAGCACTATTCACAAAAGCAAAGACATGGGATCAACTAAAATGCCATCAGTGATTGACTGGATAAAGAAAATGTGGTACATATACACCATGGAATACTATGCACAATTAGAAAGGAATGAGATTATGTCCCTTCCAGGGACGTAGATGAAGCTGGAAGCCATTATCCTCAGCAAACTAACACAGGAACAGAAAACCAAATACCACATGTTCGCACTTATAAATGAGAACTGAACAATGAGAACACATCAACACAGGGAGAGAACAACACACACTGGGGCCTGTTATGGTGTTGGGGGAGGGAGAGGATTAGGAAAAATAGCTAAAGCATGCTGGGCTTAATATCGGGGTCATGGGTTGATAGTCGCAGCAAACCATCATGACATGCTTACCTGTGTAACAAATCTGTATATCCTGCACACGTATCCCAGCACTAAAAATAAAAATTAAAAGCAAATTTAAAAACACCCCGAAGTAGCACAAGATAGCACAGCTTTTTCACCTAATAAATGTGGAAGACTTTCAAAGACTATACATTTATGTTAGGCTTTCCTGAAATACTGCTTTGGAAGATGTTCCTTATGCTTAAATAGTTCATCTTCAAATAAAAGCCATGTTTTATCTATTTATGAATTTAATTTTTTAATGCATCTTCAGGTAATATGACCTTACTGGCTTGTATAACCTGAATGAGGATTGAAGGAAGGGGATATGAGGGAAGAAGACTCTGTCTACTGCAGTGTGGTAGGCAAGTGGCATTAGGGTTTGAAAAATAATACTGAAGTGGAAATGTAAAGGAAACAGTTTACATAAGTGGTTGTAAAAGATGAATGAAAAATGTTTTATGTGACTGAATTTCAGAACAGAAGATTCCATCATGTAATCAGTAAGTTTGCTTATTTATTATTACAGAAGTAATACAGGTACACTATAGATTACTTTAAAATATCGAAACTGAATAACAAAAGAGGAGTAAGTTATCGTAGACCTATCATGCTTTTTCTCTTGTATAGTTTTCTGTTTATTTTGCTAATTTTTTAAAAATTGTGGGCATATAATATACATAATTTTTCTATCCTCCATTTCAAGCATTATGTTTTCTGACATTTTTAATAGTATAAAATCTATTTAGAAATATTATCTTAATGGCTAAATAGTAGTTCATAGTAGAAATCTATCCACTTCTAATTGATGTGGTAAATATCTGACAAATTTTATCATAAATTAGATATTTACATGGTTTCCATATTTGCCATGTTATAAACAATGCTACAAAAATATTTTTGTGCACAACTTTTTATTCATTCATATTTTTAAGTTTTTAAATGGAGAGATGCTATAATATGTCATAGTTAGATTTTATTTTTCTGGACACATTAGTAACGTACTTGCTAGGAATTGCCATTACTGGCCTGTAACACCAGCTTTGGGTATTACCATTTTAAGGAATATTTGATAACATTTAATAAATACCAAGGTTTTGAACCTGAGAACCAGGAAATTAAAGTTATTTTGGTGAATGTCTCAAAATGTGGAAAATAGCTGATTTAAAGGAAAGAATGAGGTCATAGAGTACTTCCTTATTATATATGTTAAGTGAAGAAAGAGTGGCAATGATTATAAGGACTCTACCATTGAGAACAGGGCTGACTTGTCCAGGCGTTTAAAGAAAACAACCTACCTACTATTTGCTGGTGTATCCCTGCTCTGCCTCACCTTTGAGATAAAACTGAAAGTCTACTTGAAAACCGTATTTAAGATATAATTATTAAATACAATAATTTACATTTCTGAAAAGTAAACATTTGCTTGAAAAAAATTAAGACTCTTATATAATTGACCCCTTAAGTTCTTAAGTTTTGTACGTCATATGTCTCCAGGGGCATCTAATAGCCTGAGTGGTGAGTAAAGAAATCAGTTATAATTTGACTTGACTGAAAGCTTTTTTTTTTTTTTTTGAGATGGAGTCTCACTCTGCCACCCAGGCTGGAGTGCAGTGGTGCATTCTCTGCTCACTGCTGCAATCTCTGCTTCCCAGTTTCAAGCCATTCTCCTGCCTCAGTCTCCCAAGTAGTTGGGACTACAGGCATGCACTATCACATCTGGCTAATTTTTGTATTTTTAGCAGAGTCTGGGTTTTATTAAATTGTCCAGGCCAGTCTTGACCTTCTGACCTGAGGTGAGCTGACTGCCTTGGCCTCCCAAAGCACTGGGATTATAAGCATGAACCACCATGCCTGGCTGAAAGCTTCCTAAATTAACATTTAAGGCAAACCAAATGACATTAAAATTTGAGGAGCTATGCCATCCAATAAAATAAATTTTAGATAGAAGTGTTTGATGTAAAAAATGAGTTTACAAATAAAAAATCAAAAACAAGTATTTTTTTGGCTCTAATTTAGAAAATTACCGTGTATTAATAAATGCAATAAGCAAATAGTATACAAAAATTAATAGTTATGCACATGCACAAGTTTAAAGTATATAATGTAAAAATAACAGTATAATTAAAATTTTAAAAAATGTTTGTAATATGTTTTATTAAAAAAATCAATATATAAAATTAATTACTATTAAAAACAACAATTTCTTAAAAGCAGCTGGATCAGAGGATATAAACATCATTCCATAAAAAAGAAAAAAGAGAAGTAAAGGAAATACAGTTAATTCACTTAAAGACAAAATCACATTTTCAACCTAAGTAATCTCAATTTATACAAATCATTATGTAGCTTCATTATAATTTTTTTATCTATTAAAATATTTTTTAGAAAAGATAATACATTTTTTAAAAAGATAATGTTTGTGAGACTGTTGTGATACAGGCTGCCTTAAATACTGCCTGGGGAAAGATAGAATTTGCCTGAACATACTGAAAACAATCTTTCAATTAGTATGACAATTAGTATGTTAAACAAATACTTTTAAAGTCTCTGTAAAGGTATTAGTCACTTTTAGAAATATTTTCTAGGAAAGTAAGAGACGAAGTTTATTTTAAATTTTTAGTGATTTCCTGAGACGTGAAGACAAGGCAATCCTGGCGACCACACTTGGGAATCACTGCTATAGAGAAACTCTGTATTTCTACCTAAAGACATGTACAAGCTTCTTTAGTACAATATTGTTTGTTGCAGATGTCAAAATTGTAATTAAAAAAAAATACCAACCTAAAAAGATGGGTAATAGGTGGCAGTATAATTATCAAATATAACTTAGATGTTAAGAAGAATGGAATAGATCCTGAAACAATATTGCAGGATCTTGAAAGTGCACTGTGAAATAAGATTCCAAGGGATACATATAGTGTGCTATTTATTTAGCTTAGAAAAGCTTAAGAGAATGTATATGACGTACAGGTGCACAGCAGCAAATACAGAACAAATAAAATGACCGAAAGATAAGAATAAAATCCATGGCAATTTTGCACCAGAGAAGGATTTCACAATGAGACTGGAAATGGAGACAAAGGCACTTAAATTTATCCATAAATACTTTCTATTATGAAGTAGGATTTAAAGCAAATACATAAAATGAGCATTTTCAAAACTTGGCGTTGGGAATAGGAGATAAATTTATCATTTCAAGTAATACTTAGCATTTCATCTACCAGAAGCAGGCAGTTTTCTAGGTTCTGGGGATACAGAAATAAATATAATTCAGTTTCGTTTCTAGTGGAAAGAGACAATCAAGAAACCAGTAAGTGACGGTAGTAACTAAACATCAGATGGGTTTTAAGTACTACAGAGATGAATGAAAGCAGAGTAACTGAAACAGAAAATTGAGAATAAAGAGGATAGGGAACGAGTTATGTATTATTTAGAAGAATTAGGCAGTGACAGGAATATTTGAGAAAGGAAGAGAGAGCACAGGAAGAGCACTAGGTAGAGGAATAGCTCTTGTAAAGGGTTTGAAACTTGTATGTCTGAGGAAGAGCAAGAAGCTTCATGCAATTTGAGTGGACTGCTGGATGGAGAGAGGAGCAGGCGATGAGGTCAGAAAAGTAGAAAGTCATCAAGTTGTTTTTATAATTAACTCTCTTAATCAAAATATAGTACATAAAGATATAAATGAACAAATCATAAGTGTTTGGGTAGATAAGTTACCCAAAAAAGAACGTGGATTTATGGATACAGTGGCCAACTAGACATAGCCAGGAAGTGCCATTCCTGAGATAGAGCAAAATATCAAGTAAACCAACTTACTTTCGGTAGACCTCAAAGAGAAAACACCAAGAGCTGATAGAGAGGTAAAGACTTGGAGGCTAAAGATCAAGGAAGTTAGGAACACTGCACAGAATACCAGAATGGCTCTTAAGGAAGTGGTGAGTGAAGGGACGGACAGCCTAATTTTACCATGAACCTTTGGGATTCTAGCTTTAGAAAGACCCTATATCTCCCATGGACATTTGAACTGGTAGTGGAATCTACCTGGAGAGTAGGCAGAGTTGGGGCTTCAGCTAGGTCCAGGGAATTCTTTTCTTTTCATCTTTTTTTTTTTGGTGTGGAGCAGCTCTGACGGAGCATAGCCGTAAGTGTCCATCCCCCAGGGCTCTTCTTGTCTTTCTGAGAAGCTCTAGCCCCAACTGACTGCCAGGCCAGGAGATAGCAGGCCACGATTCCCCACAGGACCGGGGCACATCTATTCTTCAAGCCCTCTGGCATGCCTTCCCCTCCCAGGACCCCTGCCTGGCTGTCTTACCAGTGTGTGCACAGTTCAGCCTCAGCTGCCGAGCTTGGGTCCTTTGCTCTCCCTGAGTAATTTTCTGGTCATCTGGAAACACTTTGAACCCTGTGGCATAGCCAAAGCCTGACTCCAAGATGTAGACTGCTTTGGGCAGTCCAGGGTTATGGCAAACAGCTGGGGAGTGTAGAGCCAAGATCTGTGACCTGCATTTAAGTGGGGGAGGAGCCTCCACTTTCAGAGCACAGATGGGGCAAGATAGTTTTGTGGGCCAGGACAGGAGAGGACCATGCCTCCCTCTGCAGCACTGTTCCAGAAACGGTATTGCCTACCTCCCTGCCAAGACCTCTGCCCAAAGGAGCTCTACTAGACAAACACATGGAAATTAAACAACTTGCTCTGGATTAATTCCTGGATAAACTGAAACTAAGTCAAATAAAAAAATTTTTTGAAAGTAATGAAAATAGGAAAATAATCAAAAGCTCTGGGATGCAGCTAAAGCAGTGTTAAGAGGAAAGCTAATAGCACTAACCGTCTTCATCAAGAAGTCTGAAAAACATTACATTGACTGTCTAACTTTGCACCTAGAGAAATTAAAAAAAAAAAAAACACCCAATATGAAGCCTAGCAGAAGTAAAGGAATAAAAAATGTTAGAAAAGAACTGAATGAAACTGAGAAAAAAAAAATAGTCCATACAAAGGATCAAGGAAACCAGGAGTTGTTTCATCAAAAGAATAAAGAAAATTGGTAGGCTGTGATATGGTTTGGCTGTGTTCCTACCCAAAGCTCATCCTTAATTGTAGTTCTTATAATCACCATGTGTCACGGGAGGGACCTGTTGGGAGGTAATTGAATCATGGGGCCAGTTTTCCCATGCTATTATTGTGATAGTGTGTGAGTTCTCAGGAGACCTATCAGTTTTATAAGTGCCTGGTATTTCCCCTCTGTTATGGACAAGCTGTCTCAGAAAACCCACTCTGCATAAGCTGACCCCTTCCCCCTACTTTGATTGCTCTGCAATTGCATTCCTGAACCCCTACCTAGGTGCCACATGAAGGTACCAGACATACTATTGAAACAGGAGGGCTGCAAACAAACCTCTTGAACACCGAACAGGGAAGGAAGTGGTCATTTTATTCAGCTGGGAGCTGTGACGGTATAGATGCCTCAACAACTGAGCTCTCCAACAAAGAAAACACTGGCCTTTTTAAAGGCACAGTCTTAGAAGGTACATGTGAGAGAGTTGTGAGCATGGGGAATGTGACTTAGGTGGGGGGGGGGTCTAATGATGATTAAGCAATAACAGTACCTTCTGGGAAAAATTATTCCATATCGTATCTGTGATCTCTAGAGAGACTTGTGGTTAGCAGTAGGTGGTTTAACCCTTTAGAAGTTACCAGCGGCACCAGTGGGTCTTTCCTCTGGCTGACTTTTAACTTCTCCTTTTGAGATGCAATGTACAAGGCTAAAGGGGAAATGGCCTTAGAAGCTTGGGAAGAGGGGTCTCCTTCCTCATCCCCTACTTTGAGACCTTCATCTATAACAGTGAGAGTTTTCTCATTCTTGTTTTTCTGATTCTCTAAAAAAACTGGTTGATAATGACTCATATAATATACTTTTGATGTGGTCCTCTGGTTAACTACAGCAGTGATGAATCCTCTGATCATCTAAAGGAACTGGGGAGCCAAGAAGGGAATAGCAAGCAAACACTTATTATTCTTCCAGCACTTATGATGAGAGTCTTGAATGCTTTCAATGATGGGAACCAACCTCCAAACAAGGACTCAGGTTTAAATCCGTGCCATGCCTGCACAGGCACATGTGCCAGTTTGATCATGTCTCTTACAATATCCTCAACTGCTTGACCCTGGTCATCTATGTGTAGGCAGCAGTTGGTTAGATTAAATTTTCCACAGACTTCTCCTTCAGCTGCTAACAAATAATCTAAGGCCAAATGGTCCTGATAAATCACATTTCTCATTTGAGTTTCTTGTTGGGCCAAAATGGACAGAGCCTTGCTGGTTTCATTAGTGAGTATTTCCAAGACAGCCTACAACTGGGTGATCCAATTGAGTATATAAATATGAGTCCAGTATCCCCATGAGCCATCCTCCACCCATGTGGCTGGCCCATAATACTGAATAATTCTCTTTCCTGTGGCCACTCATCATCTTTCCATTTGTCTATCTTTAGACTTCTTTTCTCCCAGGCAGAGTAGTCTGGATATCCTAACAGCTCACCTGTCTTAACAGATAATAGGAAAAAAAAATAAAGGTGTAATGGTGCCTATGACACAGCTACCTGTCCATCTTTCAAGCAGTTGTACATATGCTCTATGTCCACATATCCAGTACAACCCAGCCAGGGCCGTCTAGTCTCTTCAATACCCAGAATGGTTCCAAGCATCCTGTAATTTTGGGAATTTCAGGAGGGGGTTATTTTCTGTGTAATTTGAACTCTGCCAGGTTACAGTATCCACTGTTCCATTATACAATCGTTGCCCTAAGCAGCTAAGCTTTCCTACTGGAACAGTGAAGTCTTTTTCTTCTCTGGCCAAACAGTATTGTCCAATAATTGAAAGCTTTGAAACCCAAAAACCATTGGTATGAATTCTTTGAACTGAGGTTAGGTCATGGACAGGGTCAGAGGATACTAACTCATGAGTTGCCCATGACCACCAATCACCCACAGTAGTTCTACCACATACATAGCAAGAAGTGACGTTAAGGAAATGGGCTACATTTTCAACAAGTTGGAGAAACAAGTTCTTTGTCTTTTTCAGAAGCTTCGGTGCTGGCTTATTTAATATATCGTAGAAGGTCTGGTCCACTGGCTGGGATGAGCAGTTTTGGATTTTTCCCTGAATCTGGATACTGACTCCAGGATCAAGTCCTTTTTCATCAATACCTAATACTACAATCTCCCCTTTTTCCCATTTGGAGTCTTGGGGGTTTGTGATTATTAATTCTACTGGGTTAATGTCCTGAGACTCAAGGGACATTACCCCATGGAATGGTGTCCCTCCCTTTTACAATAAGAATGGGATCATTTTTATCTTTCTAAGTGGCCCAGATAACACATGACCAAAAAATGCATTCACTGCACCAGTAGGTTTTCTGGCAAATATACTTAGGCTCTTTTGCTTAACTTTGTTCGCATTTGAGGGGACCACAGCCCTCCATCCCCAGAATGATAGGCATTGATGGCTGCACAGGCATCAAACCTTAGGGTGACCATTTGGGCTTCCCTTTTGCTCTGTTTTAGCTATTAACTTAGTAGGGCTGTTCCATCATCCAGTTATAAGTTTAATTTCAAAAGTTGTATGCATGGGGGTTCTGATGGATCGTGGCAGACATCTGGTTTTCCATCTCCAGGGTAACACACCTTATACTCAGTACCATTATATAAACAGGTTCCCTTCTGTGTCGCTGTACATTCATAGTAACTGTAGAACAAAAGAACAGCAGGAACTTTCTATCCTACCTCAGTAACCTGGTGCACACACCGAGAGTATTCTCCAAAATCAGTTAATATCCCTACTGTGTAAGTCCAAATTTTAAGAAGAATAAGTCCCACGATGAGTTTCCTCATGCTTTGTGCATGGACCAACCAGCTTCCAGGATGTAGCTGGAGCAAGGTTTGTTGTCTTTCTCAAGGTGATTCTGCCGTCATTGTCTGGGTCTGGTCTTGATTCCCAAG
The DNA here is from genome assembly GCF_001604975.1 of Cebus imitator. Classification (NCBI taxonomy): domain Eukaryota; kingdom Metazoa; phylum Chordata; class Mammalia; order Primates; family Cebidae; genus Cebus; species Cebus imitator. The sequence continues at coordinate 109,213 of NW_016108053.1, forward strand.
TTTCAGCTGCTGCAGGCTTTACACGGCTGTGGTGGATCCAGGCTGGGATTCCCTCTACATTTACGGCTGTGGGGGTGGTCAGGATGACAGTCTGGGATCATTTCCACCAGGGCTTCAGAGGGACAACATTCCAGTCCTTTATCCACATGCAATCACCTGGTGAGAAAGGGTGAACTGGGAAGAATAAGTTACAGGGCATCTTTCATTTACCCTGGTTGAAATATCCTGAGTGATTTTCCCTGGAGCTTGCATCTGTCATCCTAGCTCAATTTCTCCCCACCCCCGAGGAGTTCTCAGGTGTGCCTGCAGTATGAGAGGGGGCCTATGATATAAGACTTCATAGGAGGACTATTCTGTTTTCTTAGAGAGAGTACATCTAATTTTGAATAACACCAGGGGAAGTGCCTACATCCACTTTATTCATGTTTCCTGATACATTTTCCCTAAGCTATACTTAATGGTCTGGTTCATCCACTCCAACTTTCCCTAACTCTGTGGTTGATAGGCAGCATGCAGCTTCCAAGTGATACCCAATGCTGTTGCTGTTTTCTGGACAAAATCAGCCACAAATGTTGGTCGGTTGCCTGAGTCAATGTGCAATGGCAGTCCAAACCTGGGGATGAGATCTCAAAGAAAAACATGGATTACTTCATGGGCCTTTTCAGTCCTAGTTGGGAAGGCCTCCATCCACTCAGAATATGTGCACACCGGCACCAACAAATACTTATGCCCTCCACACTTGGGCATTTCAGTGAAATCTACCTGGAAATCTTCAAATGGAGTTTCTCTGTAAGCTTGAATGCCAAGGGGAATAGATGGACCCTGCCTCACATTGTACTGCTGATAGGTAATGCATTGCTGCCCCACAGTTTTGGTCAGGGCCAGTAAATGTGAGATATAAAAATAGCAGCCTAAAAACTTGTCAAGTGACTCTTGGCCTAAATGAGTGGTTTCAGGTATGGTCTGTACGACCACAGCTCCTAATAGCTCTGGCACCACTACTCTTCCATCTGGTAGCTGGATCAATCACTCTTTAATTACTTCAGCCACGCCCTGCTTGGAGAAAATCCTTTTCCTTCTTAGAATAAGTGGGCCCCAACTCAGGTATCTGAGTTAGAGGGGTTGCAACTGCTGCTCAGTAGGGAGTAGATACCACCTTACAAGCTGCTGAATCGATTCGGAAATTTCCCAGGGCCACAGAGGTATGGGCCCGCTGATATCCCCAGCAGTGCATGACTGCCATTCTTTGGGGCTTCCAAACTACTTCTAACAACTGCAAGATTTCATGTCCATACTTTATTTTCCCCCTGATTGTACTGGGAATCAGTATAAATGTTCACAGCCTTACCTTTACTCAGTCCTAGGACTGAGAGCAATATGTTTAGCCTTCTGAGCTGGAGTACCCTGAGGCAGTTGCATGGACTCCATTACAGTGTCCAGAGCTACTACTGGGTAGTCTCCACACCTTTCTCCTCATGGATTAACAAAACTGCTTCCATCCATATACAACTCCCAGTCTAATACCATCCAGGGTTGATCCCAAAGATCGGGCTTGCTGGAATAAACTGAATCCAATACTTCAACACAGTTGTGTTTAACTAGACCTCTGACACTGGGAGCAAAGTGGCGGGGTTTAAGGTGTTTCAGACGTCAGGGGTCATGTGGGGATTTTCACATAGAAGGCTCTGATATTTGGTTAACCTAGCATTTGTTAACCAATGATGTCCTTTGGTATTCATTGGGGCCACTACTGTGTGGGGTGCTTTGATATTTAAGTTGTGCCCCAGAGTTAGCTTATCAGCCTCTTGTGCTAGCAGAGCAGTTGTGGCCAGGGCCCTTAAACATGGGGCCATCCCTTGGAAACTCCTTCCAGCTGATTGGAGAGATAAGCTACAGGTCTGGGCCAAGGTCCCACTGTTTGTGTTAGAACTCCAACTGCCATTTTTTCTCTTTCTTACACGTACAACATGAAGGGCTTTGTTAAATCAGGTAACCCCAAAGCTGGAGCTGATGTAAGTTTCACTTTCAGTTCCTAAAAGGCCTGCCTCTGCTGGGATCCCCATTCAAAGGATTCCTTGTCTCCCCACTTCATAACTTAATATAGGGGTTTTGCCAGTACTGTGAAGTTTGGAATCCACAATCTACAGAAACCCATGGCTCCCAGGAACTCCCTCATCTGCCTTCTAGTCTCAGGTTCTGGCAGATTGCAAATGTTTGCTCTCTGTTCCTAAGCTGCGCTCTTCCTGCTGGATGGTGAACCCCAGATACAATACTTGGTATTGGTAAGTCTGGGCTTTTCTTTTAGACTCTTTATACCCACAATCCTCCCGGTGCTGAAGTAAGGCATCTATTCCTTTTGCACACCCGACTGCTGTGGGGTGTCCCAATAAAAGGTCATCAGCATATTGGAGCAATACACAGCCTAAGTCTTTAGAAGGAAACTTCTGGAGATCATGGGCTAGTTCCTCCCCAAATATATTGGGAGAGTCCTTGAACCCCTGGGGTAACCAGGACCAGGTGTATTGGGTGCTTACAACTGTTTCTGGATTTTCCCATTGAAAAGCAAATAGTTTCTAACTCTCAGAGGACAGTCTAATACTAAAGAAAGTATTCTTTAAGTCCCAGCAAGTGAACCAACTATCCTCCGGTGGCAATAATCCCAACAGCGTGTATGGGTTGGATATAGTTGTGTGCAGTCACTGTAGCCTGATTAACCAAATGCAAATCCTGCACTGGCCTGTATTGTTTGGTCCCTGGTTTAGGAACAGGCAAGATGGGTGACTTCCATGGAGATTAGCAGGAAACTATAATTCCATAGTCCTTTAAGCATTTGAGATGAACTTGGATGCTGCAAGAGTTTTTCTTGGGACTGGGTACTGTCTTTGTCTGATGGGTAATGCCCCTGTCTTCACTTTGATAACCACTGGGACTTGGTTTACTGCCCAGACCCTCGGGGGTTGTCCTCTGCCCAGACCCATGGCCATCACTTGGCTAGGGCAGGGGTTAATTCTCATCCTGATTAAGTCAGAAAGAGACTCCACTCCTCCTCCCAAGGGACTGTGAGAACCATGCTAATCCCTACCTGAGGCAGTTTTAGCTGTAGGGAGCCCATATCAGTGAAGGTCATAGTAGCTCTTAGTTTACTTAGCAAGTCTTTCCCCAAGAGGGGTAGGGGGCAGTCCAGCATGTACAAGAACTGATATATAATCTCATGGCCTCCCACTGAACAGGTCCAAGGTAGGCAAAAAGCCTGCTTTTTCATAGTTCAAGTTGCCCTATTTATGTCTATTGTCTTGCTGGCCAAAGGGGTCATCGGTTGTATCACCACTGAGTACTCTATCCTTGTGTCGACCAAGAAACCAGTGCTCTTGCTCCTCACTGTGACCGTGGGCACTCTGGGGGCAATTGATCCCAGGCCCTTCAGTCCAGTGGCCTTTCCATTAGATTGAACAGAGCTGCTTCACTTTTGTCTGAAGCCTCAGGCTTAAGATCTCCCTGTTTTCTTGTCCACTGGGGGTACTTATCCTTCCAATGTCCCACTACCTTACAGTAAGCACACTAGTTACGCTGCAGGTGTGGGCAATTAGACTGGGTAGGCTTCCAGGAGCCCCACTTTCCCCGCCCTTTTGGGGGTGCTCCTCTAATAGTGGTAGCTATCAAGTTAGCACTTCGTCAAGCTTGATGCTCATTTAGTCTATGGCTTACTGCATCTCCGTTCCCAAACTCCTGGTTAGCTATTTCTAGTAACAGGATTTCTGCAAATCCTGCCTGCTTCTGTAGTTTTCTCCTAATGTCTTCTGCACACTGACTGAATAATGCCTTATTCACCATGTGTTGGTTTTTGGGGTTCTTATTATCAAAATGAGTATACATGCGATAGGCTTCGCATAGAACTGTACTGGGCTTTCCTCTTTCCTTTGAATAACCTTAGAGACTTTATTGATATTAGTAGCTTTCTGGGCTCCCTTTTTCAGTCCTTCCAGTAAGGCCTCTCTGTACCAGATTAGCCTTTGCATGCCCTCTGGGTTGTTTGGATCCCACTGGGAGTCAGTCCCCAGTAGCTGGGCCCTGACATAGTCTTGGGGTTCTGGTAATCTGCTGGAACATGCTCCTCCAACCATTTGGAAGCCGCTTGGAGTATTCTCTGTCTTTTCTCAGTGTTAAAAAGATACATAAACAGCTGGCGGCAGTCAGCCCAAGTGGTGTTATGAGTCTGGATAATAGTTTGCAGTATGTCAGTGAGAGCTTGTGGCTTCTCGTTATTTTTTCAGTTGATAGGATCAGCTGAGGTGAACAGCAGGTACATGAAAACATGTCTTTCCACCATGTGGCCATCCTCATCCACTCCTGTATACTTCTGCTCTCTTAAAGGTATCTGCACCCCTGCCTTGGGTTGCAGATGGGCTGATAGAAGGGGAGTTCCTCCTGGGAGGTGGATGGCTATGAGAGGAGTCCCTCTGCATTCTTTCTTGTCTACCCTGGGTGTTTTAGGTGTGTGCAATTCTAGCAGGGAAGCTGAGGTTTCAGGCCCAGGGGCAAGGACTCCTTCCTCCTGATAAGGGGGAGGTGTCATTGGCAAAGGCTCTACTGCCATTGGATCTGTCAGGACCCTAGGAGCCTGCATCCCTCAGCAGGTGGAGCAGAGTTTTTCCCTAGCTGCCTGCCCCTTTGCCATCAGTATGGTTGCTGCCTGTCCTTTTAGTCACTGTAGGGGGTTTAGAACTAGCTGCAGCCATGAGTCTATATACAGAAATTGATCAGGGTGTCCTGACTTGCATGTAATGTTATGCCATGCTTTGGGGACAAGGGACCTGTCTGAGCTTCCCTCTGTGGGCCAGTCCAGCCCTAATGCTGCCTGGTCTACGTCTCATAAGGTCCTCAGCTTTCCTGGTGTCATAGTCATTCCATAATCTCCACTAAATCCCTTCTTGAAATTTTTCAGCATGGTCCCCAGAGGAGTAGGCTTGCTATGAGTGTGACCCATGTTTTTTGTGTAGAAACAGCACTCACAGGCAGTAAAGAGAGTCTTACTCCACCCTCAGTTTCTCCTGCCCTGCGTGATGGGACACACACTCTTTCATTTTTGCTTCAGGCCGGTAGGGCAGTCTCCCTCTCGGGAGTGTTTCAGACACCACTTAGCATTGGAGAGTTTGTTATTCCCCCCATAATACCTAGATTGGGAGGTCTAGCCATATGCAGATCACCCCTAGTCCCAGCCAGCCCCACAATATGCTCGGAGTTTACGGTCCCCTCTAACAGACTTGTCACTCCAACATTTCATGACTGATGAGTCCAACTGGATGCTTCCAATCACTTACATGGTCATACACCTCCCATCACCTAAACTGAAACCAAAAGCAAGATTTCCAAGGTTAGTTACAGAGAGAGACAGAAAGCTGAGTTCAGGAATGCCAAATTCGGCACACGTGAGTGATCAGGCCACGTTCCAACCTAAAGAAGGTGGTCGTTTCCCAGAACTGGTTCTACCATGTTTTTGTCATCCAGATACTTCAGGCACCTATTCCTTCTTGGTGTGCAGTCACTGGGTGGATCTGCTCTGGGGGCCTACCCTACTTTGCGCCGGCGAGGCGTTCCACCAGGGCCAATGCCTACCCAGGAGCACTCTCAGGACTCACTCACGTGGCCGAAGCAGGCTGGAGTCCCCCGCAGGGATGCTTCTTAGGGCAAGGCAAAACTGCCTTGGAGGCTTTCCTGGCTGTCCACCAACTGAAATTTGCTTCACAGTTAGGGAACTAAATAATGAAGCAGGAGGACCACAAACAAACCTCTCAAACACTAAACAGGGAGGGAAATGATAATTTTATTTGGCCGGGAGCTGTGAGGGCATAGATGCATCAACAGCTGAACTCCCTGGCAAAGAAAACCATGGCTCTTTTAAAGGCTTGCAGTCTTAAAGGGTACATGTGAGAGGGTTGTGAGCGTGGGGGACATGACTTAAGTGGGGGTTCTAATTGTGATTAAGCAAGAACAGTATCTTCTGGTAAAAATTACTCTATATCATATCCATGATCTATGGAGAGGATTGTGGTTAGCAGTAGGGGGTTTAATCCTTTAGACCTGACCAGTGGCACCAACCGGTCCTTCCACTCACTGACTTTTAACTTCTCCTTTTGAGATGCAATATAGAAGGCTAAGGGGGAAATGGCCTTAGAAGTTCAGTAAGAGGGGGTCGCCTTCCTCACTACAATTAAGCAAAGCCTGATTATAGCCATCTGGGCAGCTTGGGCAGCTCTAAGGAGGCCAGGGAAAAGAAATGTTTGTTATTTATATTTGTAAATTCCTGTTTGACACATATTTGTAAAAAATCCTGGTTTCTTTCTCTCTCTCTTTTTAAACTGCCACCACAAAAGTCACAGGATGATGTATTGTAAGTCTGTAACAAATTGACAAACTATCTCTGTGTCTGTTACCAGCAGATAGATTACCTCTGTCCTGAAACTCCCTTATGCCCCTCTCATCCCATATAAACCCCTCATTTTGTAAGCTTGGGACTGCCTCAGAATTTTGATTGTGACGAAGCAGCATGGCAGGTTAATAAAACTTGCTTGCCTGATTTTGGGTCTATTCTCCTTTCCCTCAGCTACCCTTTCACTCTGCTGGCATTCATTCTGTCTCCTGCTGTGCTATGAATGAGGTACCTTTCACCACACCACGATTGTAAGTTTCCCAAAGCCTCCCCAGCCATGCAGAACTGTGAGTCAATTAAACCTCTTTTCCATATATATATTACCCAGTTTTGGGTATTTCTTCATAGCAGTGTGAGAATGCACTAATATAGTAAATAGATGCCAAGGTAGTGGGGTGGTGCTGTTAAGGAGACCTGAAAAGGTGGAAGTGACTTTGGAAGTCGCTAACAGGCAGAGGTGGGAACAGTTTGAAGGAATTAGAAGAAGACAGGAAAATGTGGGAAAGTTTGAAACTTCTTAGAGACTTAGAGGGCTCAGAAGGCAGGAAGATGCGGGAAGGTTTGGAACTCCCTAGAGATTTGTTGAATGGCCTTGACCAAAATTCTGATAGTGATATGGACAATGAAGTCCAGGCTGAGGTGATCTAAGATGGAGATGAGAAACTTGTTGGTAACTGGAGTGAAGGTTACTCTTGCTATGCTTAGCAAAGAGACTGGTAGCATTTTGCCCCCACCCTAGTGATCTATATAACTTTGAAATGGAAAGAGATAATTTATGGCATCTAGTTGAAGAAATTTCTAAGCAGCAAAGCATTCAAGAGGAAGCAGAGCGTGAAAGTTTGGAAAATTTGCAGTCTGACTATGAGACAGAAAAGAAAAACTCATTTTCTGGGGAGAAATTCATGTCTGCAGGAAAAACTTGCATAAGTTAATAAGGATCTAAATGTTAATCACCAAGATAATGGGAAAAATGTCTCCAGGGCAAGTCAGAGATTTTCTTGGCAGCCCCTTTCATTACTGGCTCAGAGGCCTAGGAGGAAAAATTGATTACATGAGCTAGCCCAGGGACCCCCTCATCTTTGCCGCTGCAGGACATGGTACCCTGTGTCTCAGCTGGTCAGTTTCAGACATAACTAAAAGGGGCCAAGGCACAGCTTGAGTCATTGTTTCACAGGGTGCAAGCCCTAATCCCTGGCAGCTTAAACGTGGTGTTAGGCCTGTGGGTGCATAGAAGTCAATAATTGAGGGTGGGGAACCTTTGTCTAGATTTCAGAGGATACATGGAAACACCTGGATGTTCAGGCAGGAGTGTACTGCAGGGGTAGAGCCCTTATAGGGAACTTCTTCTAGGGTAGTGTGGAAGGGAAATTTGTGGTCAGAGCCCCAAAACAGAGTTCCCACTGAGGCACCGCCTAGTGGATTTGTGAGAAGAAGGCCTCCTTCCTTGAGACCCCAGGGTGGCCGATCATCCAACAGATTGCACCATGTGCCTGAGAAAGCTGCAGACACTTAATTCCAGCCTGTGAAAGCAGCTGAGGGGAGGGCTCATACCCTGCAAAGCAATGGGGGCAGAGCTGCCCAAGGCTGTGGGAGCCCACCTTTTGTATCAGTGTGACCTGGATGTAAAATGGAGTCAAAGGAGATCATATTAGAACTGTAAGGTTTAATGACTGCCCTATTGCCTTTCTGACTTGCATGGGGTCTGCAACCTCTTTGTTTTGGCCACTTTCTTCCATTTGTAACAAGTGTATGTACTCAATGCCTGTACCCCTATTGTATCTGGGAAGTAACTTGCTTTTGATGATACAGGTTCATAGGCAGAAGAGACTTGCCTTGTCTCAGATAAGACTTTGGACCTGGACTTTTGGGTTAATGCTGCAATGAGCTAAAACTTTGGGGGACTATTGTGAAGATATGATTATGTTCTGAAATGTGAGTACATGAGATTTGGGAGGGTCCAGGAATGGAATGATATGGTTTGGCTGTGTTCCCACCCAAATCGCGTTTTGAATTGTAGTTCCTGTAATCCCCATGTGTTGTCAAAGGGAATCTGTGAAAGGTAATTAAATCATGGGGCAGTTCCCCCATGCTGTTCTCATGATAGTGAAAGAATTCTCATCAGATCTGATTGTTTTATAAGTGTCTGCCATTTCTTCTGCTGGCACTCATTCTCTCTCCTGCCACTCGGTGAAGAGATGGCTTCTGCCATGATTGTGAGTTTCCTGAGGCTTCCCTAGCTATGCAGAACTATGAGTTTATTAAACCTATTTTCTTGATAAATTACCCAGTCTTGGGTATTTCTTCATAGCAGCTTGAGGACAGACTAATACAGGCTGCTAGATAGATTAAGAAAAAAGAATATTCAAATAAGCACAATGAGAAATGACAAAGATGACATTACAACCAATCCCATTGAAATATAAAAAATCCTCAGAGATCATTATGGACAACTTTATGCATACAAAATCGAACATCTAAAGAAAATATATAAATTCCTGAAAACACACAGCCTCCCAAGATTGAACAGGAAGAAAGTGAAAACCTGAACCAACCAATAACAAGTTCCAAAATTGAATCACTAATAAAAGACCTATCAGCCAAAAAACTCCCTTGATGAGATGGATTCAGAGCTGAATTCTATTAGATGTAAAAAGAAGAGCTGGTACCAATCCTGCTGAAACTGAGGCTCCTGTCTACTCATTCGATGAAGCCAGCATCATCCTGATAATAAAATCTGACATAGAACAACAAAAAATATTCTAGGCCAATATGTCTGGTAAATATAGAATCAAAAATTCTCAAGAAAATATTAGTAAACTGAATTCAGCAGCACATCAAAAAGTTGGTAAAGAGCAGGATCAGCCCAGAATGAAAGGCTGGTTAAACATCCACAAATCAATAAATTTGATTTATCGAAGGAAGAAGGTTAAAGGCAAAAACCATCTGGCCAAAAATAATCTTAATAGACATGGACAATACTTTTGACAAAATCCGACATTCCTTTATGATAAAAAAAATCTCAACACACTAGGCAGAGAGGGAACAAACCTCAAAATAACAACAGCGATAACCCACAGCCAATATCATACTGAATGAACAAAAGCTAAAACCATTCCTCTTTAGAACTGAAACATGATGAGGATTCCCATTCTCACCATTTCTATTCATCATAGTACTGGAAGTCCTAGCCAGAGCAATCAGTCAAGAGAAAGAAATATACATCCCAATAGAAAAATAGGAAATCAAACCACTTTTTTTTTGCTGACAATATAATTCTATCCCAGGAAGCCCTAAAACTTCACCAAAAGGCTCCTAGTACTGACAAGCAACTTCAGTAAAGTTTCAGAATACAAAATCAATACATAAAAATCAGTAGCACTTCCATACAACAATAATGTTTCTGCTGACAGTCAAATCATGAACATAATCCAATTTAAATTAGTCACCAACTTAGTAATACAGCTAAGCAAGGAGGTGAAATATTTATACAAGGAGAACTACAAAACACTGCTGAAAGAAATCAGAGATTACACAAATAAATTTTAAAAATCCATGCTCATGAAGTAGAAGAATCAATATTGTTAAAATGATCACAATACCCAAACAGTTTACAGATTCAGTGCTATTCCTTTTGAACTACCAATCTCATTTTTCACAGAATTAGAAAATGTATTCCAAAATTCAGATGGAACCAAAAAAAGAGCCTGAATAGCCAAAGCCACCCTAAGAAAAAATAGCAAAGCCAAAGGCATTATGCTACCCAACTTTAAACTATGATATAAGATCACAGTAAGCAAAACAGTGTGGTACTGGTACATATACAGACACATAGAGCAATGGGATAAAATAGAGAATCCAGAAATAAAGCTATACCTACAACCACCTGATTTTCAACAAATCCCACAAAATAAGCAATAGGTAAAAGATCCTAATCAATAAATGGTGTTGAAATAACTGGCTAGCCATAAGCAGAGTAATGAAACTGGACTCCTATTACCATATTCAAAAATTCAAAATTAATTCAAATATTAATTGAAGATGGATTAAAGATATAAATGTAAGATACATAACTATAAAAATCCTGGAAGAAAATCTAGGAAACACTATTCTTCACATTGACCTCAGAAAATAATTTTTGGCTAAGTTCTCAAAAGCAATTGCAACAAAACCAATAATGGATAAGTAGGACCTAATTAAAGAGCTTCTAAACAGCAAAAGAAGCTATCAACAGAGTAAACAGAAAACCTACACAGTGGGAAACAATATTTGCAAACTGTGCATTCTTCAAATGTCTAATATCTAGAATCTACAATAAACTTACCAAAGTAACAAGCCAAATATAAATAACCTCATTAAAAATGCACAAAGGTCATGAATAGACAGTTCTTAAAAGAAGACATAGAAGCACCCAACAAACATGAATAATGTTCATCATCACTAACAATCAGAGAAATGCAAATTAAAACCACACTGAGAGAGCATTTCGCATCTATCAGAATGGCTATTATTAAAGGTCAAGCAATAGCAGGTGCTGGCAAAGCTGTGGAGGAAACACGTATACACTCTTGATTCCTCAGTGGAAAATTATTTCGGCCACTGTAGAAAGCATTTTGGAGATTTCTCAAATAACTTTAAACAGAGCTACCATTCGACCTAGCAATCCCATTACTAGGTATATTACCCAAAGAAAACAAATTGTTTTACCAAAAAGACACTTGTATGTTTATTGCAGCACTGTTCACAATAGCAAAAACATGGAACCGATCACCTAGGTGCTGATCAATGGTGGGCTGGATAAAGAAAATGTGGTATATACTACGTAGCCATAAAAAGGAACAAAATCATGTCCTTGGCAGTAACATGGATGTAGCTGGAGGCCATAATCCTAAATAAATTAATGTAAAAACAGAGAACCAAGCCCTGCATATTACCACTTTTACATGGGAGCTAAACATTGAGTACTTCAGTACAAATAGAGATAAAGATGGGAACAATAGACACTACAGGTCTACTGGGGGGAAGTAGAAGAGGAGCATAGATTGAAAAACTACCTATTAGGTACTATGCTCACTACCTGGGTGATGAGATCTGTCAAGTTTTTCAGTTTTGGGACATAGACTGGCTCTCCCTGTTTCTCAGCTTGCAGGCAGCCTATTTTAGGACCTTATGATTGTCTAAGTTAATATTTAATAAGCTCCTCTGTCTATCCATCCACCCACCCATCCATCCATCCTATTAGTTCTGTCCCTCTAAGAGAACCCTGACTAACGCAAATGGGAAGAGAGAGTGGTGGAAAAAAATAGAGATTGAGGACAGTACAACACCCGAAATCTCCTTCTATGCCTCTTACCTCTTACCAGTCACTTATTACTATCCTTGTCACAGGTGACCACTATACTTTTACCATCAATTTATTTGGCCAGTTTTTGATGTACTTCTAGTTCATTCATTTTCATGATGTATAGTAATAAAATACATACAGCACAATTTCTTAATTTTGCTTTTTCTGTTTTTATGCCATTGTTCATTTAAGGAGGAGAGGCTTTTCTAGTTTTTTTTACCACCATGAATAGTGCTGTGATAAACATGTTTTTTTTGAACAAAAGGGGCACATTTCTGTTGGGAATATGCCTAGGAATTAAATTGTTGCAGCATATTGTTTACATAGGTTTCGGTCCAACTTATCACTTCTATCAGCAGTATATGGCACTCCTAATAGCTTTACAATTTGACTTACACTGGAATTATTAATATTATTAAGCCATGCTGGTGGGTATATAGTGATATCTCATAGTGGTTTCAATTTACTTCCTTCTACTGGATGAAATTGGGCACTATTTTATGTTTATTAATAATAATTATTATTTTTTATTGTATTGTAGGTTTTGGGGTACATGTGAAGAACATGCAAGATTGTTGCATAGGTACACACATGGCAGTGTGATTTGCTGCCTTCCTCCCCTTCACCTATATCTGGCATTTCTCCCCATGCTATCTCTCCCCAACTCCCCACCCCCTGCTGTCCCTCCCCTATTTCCCCCCAACAGACACCAGTGTGTAGTGCTCCCCTCCCTGTGTCCATGTGGTCTCATTGTTCAACACCTGCCTATGAGTGAGAACATGTGGTGTTTGATTTTCTGTTCTTGAGTCACTTTGATGAGAATAATGGTTTCCAGGTTCACCCATATCCCTACAAAGAACGCAAACTCATCATTTTTGATAGCTGCATAATATTCCATGGTGTATATGTGCCATATTTTCCCTGTCCAGTTTATCATCGATGGGCATTTGGGTTGGTTCCAGGTCTTTGCTACTGTAAACTGTGCTGCAGTGAACATTCATGTGCATGTGTCCTTATAGCAGAACGATTTATAATCCTTTGGATATATACCCAGTATTGGGATTGCTGGGTCAAATGGAATTTCTATTTCTAGGTCCTTGAGGAATCGCCACACTGTCTTCCACAAAGGTTGAACTAATTTACACTCCCATCAACAGTGTTAAAGTCTTCCTATTTCTCCTTATCCTCTCCAGTATCTGTTGTTTCCAGATTTTTTAATGAAATTCATTCTAACTGATGTGAGATGGTATCTCAATGTAGTTTTGATTTGCATTTCTCTAATGACCAGTGATGATGAGCATTTTTTCATGTGTTTGTTGGCCTCATGTATGTCTTCTTTTGTAAAGTGTCTGTTCATATCCTTTGCCCACTTTTGAATGGGCTTGTTTTTTTCTTGTAAATCTGTTTTAGTTCTTTGTAAATTCTGGCTATCAACCCTTTGTCAGATGGGTAAACTGCAAAAATTTTTTCCCATTCTGTTGATTGCTCATTCACTCTAATGACTGTTTCTTTTGCCGTGCAGAAGCTGTGAAGTTTGATTAGGTCCCATTTGTCTATTTTGGCTTTTGTTGCCAGTGCTTTTGGTGTTTTGGTCATGAAGTCCTTGTCTATGCCTATATCCTGAATGGTTTTGCCTAGATTTTCTTCTAGGGTTTTTATGCTGTTAGGGCTTATGTTTGTCTTTAATCCATGCAGAGTTAATTTTAGTGTAAGGTGTCAGAAAGGGGTCCAGTTTCTGCTTTCTGCACATGGCTAACCAGTTTTCCCAACACTGTTTATTAAACAGGGAATGCTTTCTCCATTGCTTGTTTTTGTCAGGTTTGTCAAATATTAGATGGTTGTAGATGTGTTGCCTCCGAGGCCTCTGTTCACCATGCTGTTTTACTGTAGTCTTGTATTACAGTTTGAAGTCCAGCAGTGTGATGCCTCCCACTTTGTTCTTTTTGCTTAGAATTGACTTGGCTATGCGGGCCCTCTTTTGGTTCCATATGAAGTTTAAGGTGTTTTTTTCCAGTTCTTTGAAGAAGGTCATTGGTAGATGGATGGGCATAGCGTTTAACCCGGCAGAGACTCATCAAGAAAAGAAAACTTCAGGCCAATATCCATGATGAACATAGATGCAAAAATCTTCAATAAAATACTGGCAAACCAATTGCAACAGCACATCAAAAAGCTTATCCACCATGATTAAGTAAGCTTGATCCTGGGGATGCAAGGCTGGTTCAACATATGCAAGTCTATAAACATATTTCACCACATAAACAGAACCAAAGACAAAAAACACATGATTGTCTCAATTGATGCAGAGGAGGCCTTTGACAAAATTCAACAGCCCTTTATGCTAAAAACCCTATAAACTAGATATTGATGGAATGTATCTCAAAATAATAAAAGCTATTTAAGACAAACCAACAGCCAATATCATACTGAATCAGCAAAAACTGGAAGCATTTCCTTTGAAATCTGGCACTAGACAAGGATGCCCTCTCTCACCACTCCTATTCAATATAGTACTGGAAATTCTAGCCAGAGCAACCAGGCAAGAAAAAGAAATAAATTTTATTCAAATAGGAAATGAGGAAGTCAAATTGTCTCTATTTGCAGACGACATGATTGTATATCTAGAAGACCCCATCGTCTCAGCCCAAAATCTCCTGAAACCGATAAGCAACTTCAGGAAAGTCTCATACAAAATCAATGTGCAAAAATCACAAGCATTCCTATACACCAGTAAGAGACTTAAAGAGAGCCAAATCAAGAACAAACTGCCATTCACAATTGCTGCAAAGAGAATAAAATACCTAGCCATACAACTAACAAGGAACGTAAAGGACCTCTTCAAGGAGAACAACAAACCACTGCTCAACGAAATCAGAGAGGACACAAACAGATGGAGAAACATTCCATGTTCATGGTTAGGAAGAACCATTATCGTGAAAATGGCCATACTGCCCAAAGTAATTTACAGATTCAACGCCATCCCCATCAAGCTACCAATGACCTTCTTCACAGAACTGGTTTATTAATAATTATGACATCTTCTTTTAAAAGGTAGTTAATCAAGTAATTTTCTTCTTCTTTTTTTTTTTTTTTCTTATTTGATTTGTAGGTATTCTTTGTAGATCTTAAGTATGTTATTGGTCAGAAATATAGTCTGTGTAAAAAATAGTCTCCTATCCTTCTACTTGTCCTTTTTACTCTCTTAGGAGAATAATTTCTTGACCAGATAACTTTAAATTTAATGTATTACAGTTTGTTGTTAATTTTCTTTATTAGTAGTACATTTTGTGACCTTTTAATAAATTGCTGCTTAACTCAAGACCATGCTAATATTCTCCTATGTTATCATCTAGAAACTTTGCTGTTTTCTGTTTCACTTTTAAATTTAAAATCCACTTGGAACTGCTATAAAGTAGGAATTGAAGTCTCTTTTCTCTCAAATATAGTTGGACTCATATATATTATTTAAAATGTCCTCTTTTACTTTAATCATTTGCGGTGTGTCTTTATCAAATATCAAGTGACCATCTTTGTGAATCTTTTTCTGGAATGTGTTGTAAGTGCTAGGGATCTATGTAGCTTTTCTTGCACCAATGTCATACTGTCATAATTAAAGTGTGTTTTTAGTAAGTCTTGATATCAACAGAATTTAAAAATAAATTCTTCACGTATGTCCTGGCTGTTCTTTGTGTTTTATATTCTCATACAAATTTTAGAATAATTTTGTCATTTTCTGTAAGAAAGCAGCTGGCATGCTTTTCTGGGAATTATTTCAAATCTAGAGAACATTTGTAAGTCGATAAATTTACAATTCTAAGTATTCCTGTCTATAAACAGAACATATTCATTGAAATATTCAATCTTAGTTATCTCAATCATGTGTTGTAGTTTAGTTATATGGGATTTTAATCTATTCTTTAAGTATATGATGTCTTTTTACACTAACATAAATGTATTATTAAAAACAGTTTGCTCTGTAGTCTTGATGTGTATGCCCCCTTAAAATAAGTATGTTGAAATGTAATCACCAGTGCAACAGTATTCAGAGTAGGATTCTTTGGAGTGTGATTATATCATGAGGTCTCTGCTTTCATGAATGAAATTACTGCCCTCATTAAAAGAAAAAAATCCTTGTAAATGAGAGCAGTCTTGCTTCTTCACAATGTGAGGATGAAGAAACAGATCCTCATCAGACACTAACTTTGCTAGTGCGTTCGCCTTAGACTTCCCAGTGTCCTGAACTATGAGAAATCCATTTTTATTTTTTTAAATAAATTATCCAGTCTCAGGTATTTAGTTATAGAAGTCTGAGTAGACTGTTTTTTTCTTTGCTGTTAACATATTATTTTAATTTTGATCTTATATTCACTGATATTGGTAAATTCAGTTATTAATTATATGTTCTAAATACATAATCATTTTTCTATGAATAATGACATTTACACTATTTTTATTACAATTTTTATACTTCTTTTTATTTAATGTGCTGGCAAATTAAATTTTATGTACAGTGCAACTTATAAGCACATATAATTCATAATGGGACCCATTCTGAGGGGAAATGTTTTTACTGCATTACCATTAGGTATGTTTTTCAATTTGATTAGACGATCTTCATCAGACTGGAAACATTTTCTTCTCATTCTAGCTTGTTGAGAGGTTTTGGGTTTCTTTTCTTAAAATGAATGCAGTTGTTATGCATTTTATCAAAATACTTTTCTGCTTCTATTGATTTTAATGTTTCTTTTGTTTATAAATGATGTAGTTTACTTTTTAAAGTACCAATTACAAAAAAAAAGTTTAAAAATTTTTTAAAACATTTAGTCATAATCACTATAAATAAGATTATTTTCATTACTTCTGGAAGTTTCCTCACACTTCTTTGTACTGAGTATCCTCCCTCACCCTACTAACCTTTAGGAATGGCTGATTCTTTCAGTATAGTTTGTTTTTTCCAGAATGCCATATAATTGAATCATATATTAATTATACATTGATCCATTCAAACCTGGCTTTTTCACATAATGTATTTTCATGATCCGTTTATGTTATGGTATATATCAGCAATTCCTTTTGGATGGAGAAAATTTACTGTTTACTGGTTTATGAATTTGGGGTTGTTATTGTTTTCTGACTATTATGAATAAAATTGCTGTAAACATTGAGGTACAGAGCTTCATGTGGACACAAGTTTTTATAACTCTTGGATAAAAACAAGATTGAGATTGCTGGGCCATATGTTAAGTATTTGGTTAAATTGGTTAAACTACTACCTGTTTTCAAAACTGGCTGTGTGGCTTTCCATTCCAACCAGAAGTATATGAGATCTCTACAACTAGACGATCTATTCTGTTCTATTGAAATCTATATCTATGCTATGCCCATGCCACACTGCTTTAATTGCTCTTTTAAAAGGATATCATAAAGTCATATAAGTTCACCAAATTTGTTCTTCTTTTTAAATTATTTTGGTGATTTGGGGTCCTCTGTTTTTCCACATAAGTATTTAGATTGTCACTTTCTAAAAAGTCGAATGTAGTTTTGATTAAAATTATGTTGTGTCTATAGATAGATTTTGTGGGAACTGATATATCACGTATATTAGGACTTTGAATTTGTGAACATGGTCTATTCGATTAATTATTTTATTTTTGATTTCTCCCTTCAA